>NC_081415.1:388054093-388358843 GCF_030272615.1 Cryptomeria japonica
TAATATGAATATTCTGATTAACTGATTTGATAACATTAAAGACAAGGAGGGCGACAAGGACCAGATGGAGAAAAAAGGTCATGTGAAGATAACTAGGGCCAACACTAGGAATCAGGGTGATATCAAGGGACAAGAGATTGATGAATTGAATAACTCAGTGGACAACATTAAGCAGATGGTGGTTTATGCAAAAGATATTATGAAAAATATTTAGCAGTCTCGGTCTTTGTCTTTGTCTTTGTGTTGTCCTTTTTCTATCCTTTTGTTGTCTTTGAGTGGCTCTATGTGTTTTGAGTTCCTTTTTGTTTTTTTTGGGAACTGTTTTATGTTTGGGTGATCAGGCATGGTTTTTTCCTGCTTTAATGCATTTTCTATCTCTTGATATGTAATAAGGTTAGGGTTCCTTTCAAAAACCTGTTTTTACTGAATCACAACTTTAAATCCTAACCATTGTTAAGATTATTCAATCTTAACCATCCATTTCCCTATTTTCCCTATAAATAGAGCTCTCATTCTTCATTATAAAATAATCCAAGTTTCATGCATCTACATTATAGTCTAAATTACTATGCATTTTAGCCTCTCTTTGTTAGAATATCATCATAAACATTTAGAAGCATTTCATTTCATAGAATATCCATGCTAGTATATCATGTTAGGATAATTTGTTAATCTCTTTATCATATCACTATCTTCATCTTAACTTAATCATCATATCTTTTAAATATATCATATAGATCTTAGAATGCATTCATGCATATAGATCACAATATCACTCATTCTTAGTTTTGTGATTCCTAAGTAATGCTCAATGATATGAGAGCAAAACATTGGCTTTAGGGATCCTATGAGATAGAGAACAATGGGACATCCCTTGGGAAGTTAAATTAGTTTAAATTAGTTTATACTTGCACCAAGAGTCTCATTGGTATGTAGGTTATTTGATCTTGATTTATTCATTTTGATCACCACGTTTTCCCGCATACAAATAGAAGTCCTACAAAAGAAGTTAAATAATGAATCATGAACACATATGTATTAGGATTAAGCAAAGTGTTGATCATTTGAGGGTGTATGTGTGTGTTTCTTATGTACACATTTGAAAAGAAAAAAAGGTCAAAGTTAGATGATAAAAGGCCTAAAATACATTTTTATTCTAGTTATGGATCCAAAAATAAAGCGTACAAATTGTATGATCTGATAGGAAAAAATTGTGATATGTAGAAATGTGGTATTCAATAAAAATAAATAATGACCTCAAGAAAATGAAACAAAGGAAAAAGAGATGGTGGTTGATGAAGTTAAAGAGGAATAATCAAAATAAAATGAGCTTGAATCATTCTAGTGAATGAAGAAGAAAGTATCAAAAATATCAAATCGTAATAAAAAAAATCATCCATAAACTCTTCTATTAGTTTCAAACTTCGAGAAAATGAAAATAGAGTCACAAGAAAAAGTGAATCATGCATATAGATGACTCAAATTATGGAAAATGATGAACCACAAACCTTTGAACAAGTTCAAGAAAAAGAAGAGTGGATTTTTTTTAAAGGAAAAAGGACGAAGCCTATAGTAGATATTTATATTAAAAAAGAAAGACAATTACAATAATAGATATACGTTCAGAAGAGGGAATAAAATTCATCCTTAGAAGGAGAAGAAAACCCAAATTGAAATTCCAAATAAGAAATTTGTACAATATCAACTTTGTCCCCAATATTTAATGACCTAAACAACAACCCCATATCATTAACATATTGCATATTATGCATATATAAATCGAAGAAGACATTCCATAAAAACTCTAGTGAGAGATGTATAATCTGGAAACCTTTTGAACATCACTACATACTCCTGGTTGGGATTACATTTTGAACCAAGTACAAACCAAAGCCGCCTTCAACCAAAATTTTGATGCTTAAGTACTATCGTAATCATTGATTGAAGAAACCAAAAGAGTCAATTTTTTTGATAAACAACGCCCAATCACACTTAACTAACATTAGAATTGTCATTTGAGTTGCCTTGTATAGAAGCAATATGGCAACATGATAGAAGTTCAACCAAGATAGGAAAGGAACTGGAGAATCAAACCAAATTCCATTTTGAATAGATATAAACATTGAAAGTGGAACAAAATCAACAAACAACTCATCCCTATTGATGAATCCCCCTATCCATTGCATTGCCCTTAACAAATCATACCTATGAATCTCTACTATTAATTCATCCCATGTATACAGAGATGGATGAACAAACACACCCACCAAAAGTTTAGTATAAACAACTAAACTGGTCATATACATTATGACTGGGGCAAACCAAGAAGCCGCATCAGTAGGAAGAAGATTCGGATTAGCCCGCAACCAATTCAAGCCAAGTAACAAAGACAATACAAATTGCATACTTGTACAAGGAACTTCTAATGAAGATGCCAAAGAGAAAACATGAACCTTCCCTTGAAACAATAATCCCCCCCTCACTGATGCCACATCCCTTATTGGCAAGAAAATCAACAAGCACATTGGCCTCTCTATAGTAGTGCATAATCTAGAAATTTAAATATGTTGAAAAAAAACATTAATTTCTTAAATGATATAGTTTATTTTCCAATCTGGAGCATGAAAACCCTTGCACACGAAAATAATATTCCTCAAATCTCCCTCAATTACCAAATTCTAAATGTGATTCAATACTACCAATCTCACACTAAATAATAGAGCTTGAACTTCAACAATGTTTTTTGACCCATCCTGAATTCTTGCCCAATTTGTAGTGATAAGATTGCCAGAATGATCTCTAATTATGCAACCAATCCTCGGCCTCCTTGAATTACTCTTTGAAGCACCATCAAAGTTGATCTTGTAAAAGTTTGACTGAGGCATTATCCATCTAACCTCTTTCTTGTTAATCTTCTTAATTGAGTTATTCATAAGGCTACCTTTAAAGGGAAGTTTGATATGGTTCCACTCCCTTAATACATCATTATCTCATGATGTAAAAAGTTTTGGAAACCAATAACACTAAGAGGGGGAGTGAATCAGTGTTATTCCAGAATTATAGATTTTAGCTTTAACAAAACATTCATACACCAACCACTATACCAGTATAAACGGAATTGAAAGAAGTGAAGCAACTAATAAGCCAATCACATAAATGAGAACCATAATAAATAGATTTATACATGGAAAACCTCAAAGAGGAAAAACCACGGTGGGATTTGTGACCCACAATATCAATCCACTGGCCATATGAAGAGATATTACAATATATGAGGGGCCTGCACTTGTAGGAAGGCTTATTGCCTAGAGCACATGGATCAATCACAATAGGAGCCTCAATGACTACATAAAATTATAGACAACAATCTAGAGAAGTGTGAACTGCTAAGATAACATCTTCTATGCCAAAATATAGTTCTGGTTTAAGCTCTTTCTATTCCGGTTGAAACCCTAAACCCCTTTACCGGATTAACCCTTACAATAAATTCCTCACATACATAATCTCTCTGATATATTTCACATCATATTACATTCACATCATCATAATTTCCTATCTCATGTCTATCTCCCTATATATCAAAATGATCTAATCAAATTGCCCTATATACCCCTATACAAATTTTTATGCCTTATGTCAACTTACAAAGATATATACAATATCAGATTACATGTCAGCCAGATAACATAAATGTATAAACATTAAAATAAATTGCCGATGACGGATCCAAGATATGTCAGCCTCCAATACCGATAACGTTTACTATACCATGTCGGTCTGCATTGTTGGTGACCAAATAAATCTTTCTGACCTGTTAGTGTCAGTGCCAGTGTAGAATCTGTGAAGTGCCTTCCAGTACACCATATGAAGCTGGAACACAAAATCATGTTGCCATAAATCACAACATAGTGAAACCAACCAATAGAGTGTCAATTGCCAACAATCTCCCCCTTTGGCATTGATGGCAACACTCATGTGAAAAATGATCAAGGTTTCATCTATCGGTTTCATCCTACCCTGCTCCCCCTGAACCGAATATGCAAAATACTCCATATCTCCAAAAACTCCAAAATTTTGTAACTCCCCCTAATGTATACAACTCTTTTATTCTTTTTCACATCTATACTACGCCCCCTTTGACATCAATGCCCAAAAAAAAAATGTCAAAGAATAATAACTGTACACTGAATATTCTCAAGAATGTCTTACCGGAGCTTGACCAATTTCAAAATTTCCAGATAAGCCTTCTCCAGTAACTCCACATAAGTATCCTAGCCGGTTTTGAATGTGACAGAAATAGATACAAGTCCACTCAATAAATATGCAAAAGATTCTTTTTCATTTACCTCTTCCGGTGTGGGCTTTCCCACCATATCCATGCATTATTTCTTATGTACACAGAGTGAATCCAATCTTGGACTCACCAAGCCTCTCAGACTTCTAGCTCTTCAAATTATTTTGTTTCTTTCCTTCTCAAGAGCAGAAATTTGGTTCTCCATAATCAAAATTTGACCATCAATTGATGTTGTCAATGAAATTAATCCATCAAAAGAGCTACCAATACTTGTAATTTGGTCCTGAATCTCTTTTATCTTTTTATCTACATTTGTTGTAAGTATTTCAGTTTTACAACATGTTGGTATTTTGGTATGGTTTTGTCATTGATGTCAACACCTACTGAAAACAAGCACTTTGGAGATCCAACAACATTCACTGGCAAGCAAGTAACTATTGCAACAGTTACTGGTATATGGTTCACCGGCAGGATATAATGTTCACTGGTATCTGGAGTGATATGGAAGACACTTGGTAATGTCGAAGACATCGTGTGGACACTTTTTTTTGAAGAATTAATCATTGGTATATTCATATTTGCATATTTTCTTTTATCGGCAAATAGGTCCAGGGTTATCTTTTTCAGATCAGCATGGCACACAATGGAGATGATTTATTATTGTTGTAAATGCATTAAGATGACATGTTCAATTGGTTATTGCATTGGATATGAAATTGTATGTAAAATGATTTTATTGTAATATCTTGTAGAGCCGACCTACTAAAATTGGTCTTAGGGTATGGTATATATGTAAGATCCTATTTGTAAGATCAAGTGTGGAATGCGAAAAAGAATTGTGTGAAGGTATATGCAAGATCAAGTAGAGGTATACATGAAGACATCATTTGAAGGTGAAGTTAGGTTTTTGTAGAAGAATATTAGCATTACACCGGTACTGAATCCAGCATATGAAGATGCTATTTTGTGCAGTACATTCTTATTGGATTTAACCATCCAACTATAGTCAGTGTGACTCCCATTTTGTGATTGAGTAGTGAGCTCTAGGCTATTGGCCTTTTTGCATGTGGAGACCCCATTATGTACACTTACTATCTGTAGTAGTATCATCTGATTGTGGGTAAGGTTTCCCACCATGGTTTTTCCCCTTACAGGGTTTCCATGTACAAATATTGGTGTTATGTGTTGTGGATGACTTTATGTTTATGTTTCATGCATTAATCCTTACAGGTATAGCAATTTACTGTTAACACTATCTACCGACATACTTAACTAGTTTACCAGTATTAAGCATTAAGTTGGTTAATTAGTTTTTGGTTTGAATTTATTAGACAACTGATTCACCCCCCCCTCTCAGTTGTCTCCAAGACCTAACAATTGGTATCCGAGCCTAGTCCTCTTTTGCAGAAGTTTAACAACTTGAGGAGATCCAATGTTTACTAATTATTTCAGAAAGGACAGTCCTAAACTTGATGGAACCAACTATGGGATATGGAAGATTGGAATGGAGACACATCTGAATTGCATTGGCAAAGACATCTAGGAAGTTACTAAAAATGGTTATACTGCTGTTGTAGCTGGTCAGACTACTCCAACTACCTTAGTTAAAGATGAAGAGAATGATTGCAAAGCAAGAGAAGCACTTTTGAGCGCATTATCAAATCAACAAATCATAGGATTATCAGATAGGTCTACTGCTAAAGCTATTTGGGATCATTTGGAAACACTAAATGAAGGAGATTCCATAGTCACAATTGCAAAACTAGAAATCTTCCGAGTCAGGTATGAACATCTGAAAATGGAAGAAGATGAAAGGATTTCTGCTTTTATGGAAAGAGTAAATGAAATTGTTTTGGGTATTAAATGTTGTGGAGGAACTTTGAGTGAGGATGAAATTGTTTCAAAAATCTTAAGAGGTTTGCCACCAGCATATAAAATGAAGGTTACTGCTATAAATGAGTTGAGAACAATGCCTAATACATCAGTGACTAGGGATACATTGATTGGAAAACTTTCAGCTTTTGAAATTGAGGAATTTGGTCCTGTTGCTACTATAAAAACTGATCTGGCTTTTAAAGCATCAACATCATCTACTCCATCATTTGACAAATCAGACTGGAAAGCCTTTTATGCAACAGAACTTGAAGAAACCAGGAAGGAGAATGAAGAGCTTGAAGAACTTGAAGTATTATTTGCAAGAAAAATTCCAAAAGGTCCAACTGGAAGTAAGTATGAAGGTAAAGCACCCTTTAAATGTTTTAACTGCAATAAAATTGGTCATATGGCTTCAAGATGCCCTAATAGACATGCTAGACTAAGAGAAGAAGCTAGAAGAACATACAAGCCTAATCCTGAATATCAGAGATACAGATTCAAGAAAAACAAAGACAAATCTTGTTACATTGTTGATGAAGGTGTGACTGATGATTCTGATGAGGATCCAACAGGCAATGGATGGGTTTTTGTTGCTATAACAGAAGATCAACCGACACCTACTGCTCAATTGGTAGAACAAGCCCTAGTAGCTAAAGTTGAAGCAAAGGATGAATGGATCATTGATTCAGGATGCTCACATCATATGACTGGAGACAAAGGTAAATTCTTGAACTTTCAAGAATACAATGGAGGTTTAGTAAGATTTGGAGATGACAAAGCCTATTCAATCAAAGGTAAGGGTTCAATATCTCTTGATGGTAAGCATAACACTGACAATGTCTACTATGTTGAAGGATTAAAGCATAATCTTTTAAGTGTTGGTCAATTAGTTGAGAAAGGATTTCATTTACAATTTTAAAATGGAAAATGCAAAATCATGAATAGAACTGGTTTAGAAATTGCAACCGGTAATCAGACTAGAGGTAATATCTTTCATTTAAATAACAGTGAAAAGGCATGCTTAATTGCACATATAGATGAAAGCTTGTTATGGCATAAGAGACTATGTCATGTAAACTTTGATTGCATGGTAAAAATTAGTACTTCTAAGGCAGTTAGAGATCTACCCAAAATTGTGAAACCTCATAATACAATTTGTAAGGAATGTCAATTTGGAAAACAAGTTAGAGCTAGTTTCAAAAGTATTCCAGAAAAATCCAATAATGCTCTTGATTTAATTCACACTGATTTATGTGGTCCAGCTAGACTAAAAGCTTACAAGGTGATAGATATGTCATGCTAATTATTGATGATTATTCTAGAATGTGTTGGGTTACTTTTCTCAGAGAATAATCAAAAGCACTTGGAAAGTTCAAACTATTCAAAGCAATGGTTGAAAATGAAACTGGTAAGAAAATCAAATGTTTAAGATTAGATCAAGGAGGAGAATTCACATCTAAGGACTTTAATACATTCTATGAAGTGAATGGAATCAGAAGACAGTTATCAGCACCTCGGACACCACAACAGAATGGAGTTGTTGAAAGGAAAAACAGAACTATCTTGGATGCAGCAAGAAGTATGTTATCAGAAGCAAATCTACCACATGTGTATTGGAGAGAGGCAGTTAGCACTACTGTCTATACATTCAACAAAGTTCACATCAAAGGTGAAAATGGTAAGACCCCTCATGAACTATGGTTTGGTAATACTCCAACTCTTAAGTATTTCAGAATTTTTGGAAGTAAATGTTATATTAGAAGAGATGAGTATATTGGCAAATTTGATCCTAGAAGTGATGAAGGAATATTTCTTGGTTATTCATCTAAGAGCAAGGCATATAGATGTTTTAATAAGAGATTGCAGAAAATTGTTGAGAGTACAAATGTAAAAGATTGATGAACAATTCAGAGAAACTTCAAGGTATATAGACTCTGAACCGGCAACAGAAATTGTGACAAATGAACCTATATTGAATCCACCAATACAGAATGAAGATCCAGTTACTCCAGTATCATCAGAAGATTCCACAGTAATTGAAGAACAATAGCAAACTAAGACACCCCGGTATGTAAGATTGAATCATTCCGAAGATCAGATAATTGGAAACAAATTTAAAGGAGTTATGACAAGAGGAAGATTGGAAAATGAAGAGGTATGTCTTATTTCTCAAATTGAACCATCATCTATCAATGAGGCATGTGAAGATAAATTCTGGATTAAAGCTATGGAAGAAGAATTAGGACAAATTGAGAAAAATAATACTTGGACATTAGTTCCCCGGCCTAAAGATAAAAATGTAATTGGAACCAAATGGGTATTTAGAAACAAACTTAATGAAGATGGAAAGGTTGTCAGAAATAAAGCATACCACCACTGGTAGAGACTTAGACAGTTGATGATTGTCATCAACCGACAGAATTAAAAGACAAATCTCTTATTCTGGTATTTGACGAGGAAGCTACTTCTTAGGGGGAGTAGTTGGTATTTTGTATGAACTTGAATTTTGTAGCTTTGGCATTTGATGTCAAAGGGGGAGAGATATCTATGGAAAAACACATTATCTTTTGAGGAAGAGATTGGTATTGAAATCTTTGGATAAACACATGTTGCTCCCAGGGGGAGAAATGGAGATTGTTGGCTTTTGATATTTGGCATTTCTATTTTGGCACTTTGATGGTTTTTCCATCTTGTGTTGCCATCAATGCCAAAGGGAGAGATTGTTGGTATTTTGGTATGGTTTTGTCATTGATGTCAACACCTATTGAAAACAAACACTTTGGAGATCCAGCAACATTCACCGGCAAGCAAGTAACTATTGCAACAGTTACTAGTATATGGTTCACCGACAGGATATAATGTTCACCGGTATTTGGAATGATATGGAAGACACTTGGTAATGTCAAAGACATCATGTGGACACTTTGTTTTGAAGAATTAATCATTGGTATATTCATATTTGCATATTTGCCTTTACCAACAAATAGGTCCAGGGTTATCTAGGGTTACACCGGCAGGGTTATCTTTTTCAGATCAGCATGGCATGCTATGGAGATGATTTATTATTGTTGTAAATGCATTAAGCCTACATGTTCAATCGGTTATTTCATCGGATATGATATTGTATGTAAAATGATTTTATTGTTATATCTTGTAGAGCCGACCTACTAAAATTGGTCTTAGGGTATGGTATATATGTAAGATCTTATTTGTAAGATCAAGTGTGGAATGCAAAAAAGGATTGTGTGAAGGTATATGTGAGATCAAGCAGAGGTATACATGAAGACATCATTTGAAGGTGAAGTTAGGTTTTTGTAGAAGCATATCAGCATTACACCGATACTAAATCTAGCATATGAAGATGCTATTTTGTGCAGTACATTCTTATTGGATTTAACCATCCAACTGTAGTCAGTGTGACTCCCATTTTGTGATTGAGCAGTGAGCTCTAGGCCGTTGGCCTTTCTACATGTGCAGACCCCATTATGTACACTTACTATCTGCAGTAGTATCATCTGATTGTGGGTAAGGTTTCCCACCATGGTTTTTCCCCTTACAGGGTTTCCATGTACAAATATTGGTGTTATGTGTTGTGGATGACTATGTTTATGTTTCATGCATTAATCCTTACCAGTATAGCAATTTACTATTAACATTGTCTACCGACATACTTAACTAGTTTATCAGTATTAAGCATTAAGTTGGTTAATTAGTTTTTGGTTTGAATTTATTAGACAACTGATTCACCCCCCCTCTCAGTTGTCTCTGAGACCTAACAGAACATACCCTATATATATTTGTACATTGTTTCAAAGAATTTTCTATTAGGGTTAGCTTCTCCTCAATCTTTTTCTTCTTTGTTTCAATTACCTAATCAAAAGCGTCTCTCTTAGCCTGAGTAAATCTTTCTAGTGCTTGTCGGTTAGAGATTTGCTGTAAGGATTGAAAGTCTTTTGATATGTGCTCAGTGATTACCTTAAGATTGTCGGAAGGGCTCACTTCATTTTCAATCTTACACTCCGGGACAAATATGTGTAGAACAGTGATTGATTGATCTATGATGGTTTTCTTTTCTACTTGAGAAGTGTCAATTGAGAATAATGATGAGCCAACAACTGGTTCCCTGTCATATTCCCCTATTTTCTCCTCTGATGTTTTATCCTTTATAACCTCCTCACTTGCACAGGTGGCTTTGCCATTTGGTGTAGTCTGTGTAACTGTCGATTCCTCTGTAGGAGCAATATCCTCAACCTATACATTTTTATCTGGAGGATAATTGTCCCCAATATTAGTATCATGTAAAATGTTAGCTTGTTCATTCTCAATTTTAACCAGTATCTTAGTATTTGTCTGTACATCTGTATTTACCGGTGGCTCAATTTACACTATCTTAATATTTTTCAAAACTGATGGCGAAGTGCCCATAATCCTTTTTCATTTTCCTTCAACCAGTGTATCTATAGTGTGTTGTCTTGATGATGATTGTAATGAATTCATCATATATTGTCATTGATGAAACACATTCACACACATATGTTCATATTGTTTATCGATGTAACTTCAAAGTTGTTTATACTACAATTGGTATACTAGAGGTTTATTCCTAACTGGTACTTGGTGACAACTGGTATATGCATGGAGACAACTAGTGGATCAACATAACTCAGCAGCAACATGAAGATCCAGTGGAGATTATCATAGGAGCATCAAGGATAATGGTTTATATGTTTAACTCCAATCAGTATTGATTGTTCCAACCAGTATTCACTGATTATGTGATGAGTTATCACAAGTCATGATGAGTTATCCTTACCGACAAGATTTGGTGGTGTTTTTGTGATGATTTATTATCACTTGACCAGATACACTCCATCTAGGTAATTGTGTTATTATTTCTAGAGGCCGACATGAAATCTAAAATGTCTATATATTGACATCACAATGAACTATTTTGTATGAGAGAAAGTGATATGCTATGTGTAAAGGAAGAAGTGTTAAGTCGTAGAGTATGTTGGTAAAGAGGAGTTAAGTGTGTAGAAGAGGATCTATACAAGCAAGTTGTGCTATCACTAGATCACATCACCTGTTGTTTTCTAATCATTGCAACAATCAAATCCCGTAACTAGGTAAGCTCTAACAAGCTTCATTGTTCAAATCCTCTAACCGGGTGATCCATTAGTTTGGATTCAGAAATCCTCCACCGAGGTTACTCCTTATAGGGTACTACCTTTTATAGGATATATCTTTTAAATAAGCTTTGGGATCTTTAACAGGATTCACTCCTAGCAAAGGATTTGTAGACCCTAACCTGTCAGTTATCTATTACTGCAGATAGTTAACTTGTGAGTCCCATCTCATCGTGGTTTTTACCTATTTGGGTTTTCCACGTATAAAAACTTGTGTTATGGTGGATTTTTTACTTATTGTGGATGTTGTTATATCATTTTTGATTGCATGCATATTATTTCACAAACTAGTTAAGTTTATCTACCAGTCAGTGTTTAAAGTGGTACTATTTTTGGTGTCACTGATTCACCCCCCCCTCTCAGTGCTTTACAAGTCCATCAATTGGTATCAGAGCCTAACTTCCTTAAAGCCTAATTGCTTGGAAGAAAAACCTAAAGTTATCATGGGGGATATGAGCTACTTTGAGATGGCTAGAGAGCTTGAGGCTAGTAGGAATGAGCTTGTAACCCTAAGGGTCAAACTAAAAACTTCTCAAGTCAAAATAAGAGAGCTAACTAAACATCTGTTAGAAATATTTGATAATAGTTCTTCAGATGAGGCCAATATTGATGCTTTAGTTGAGGAAGTTGAAAAACTAAACAATGAAAAGCTAAATCTGAGGAGAGAGCTTGAAGGTCTTACTATTCGCATGAGTCAGGAACTGGAAGCTAGGAAAACTGTTGAAGATCTCACCATTGAAAGAGATCATGAGATTGTCAAGATCAGGCAAGAGAATTGTACCTTGCATGAGCGTTTGAATGCAGAAAGAGAAGAAAAATAGAACCTACAACTAGATCTTGAATTAACATCATCTCTGAGACAGAACCTGTCAAAACATAATGAAGATCTCACCAGACAGCTCACTGGAGAAAATGGGGAATTGGAGAATTTCAACAGAAGTTCTATCTTGCTGGAAGAACAAATTCAATCACAAAGGATGAATGGTGATACCTCTGGACTTGGTTTTCACACATCTGAAAAAGGTGAATCCTCCGGTACCAAGAGCAACACTCTTAAGAATAAATATGCTCCTAAGGTCAAAAAGCCTACCGATAAGAAGGTCTTTAAACCTGTTTGTTTTGTTTGCCATAAACCTGGTCACACTGTAAATGTTTGTAGAGACAACCCTAATAGAAATGCAAGCTACAATACCAATTCTAGGTATGTGTCCAAGAAATTTGAAGGTCATTGCTTCACTTGTAGAATGTATGGACATAGATCAGTTGAATGCAGTTATGGAGCGAATAGTCCTATACCACATATGCATTCAAGACCAAATGGGAACTAGATGAGAAATTTTCACAACCGGGTCAACATGAATTGACAAAGACCCTATGACAACCAGTTTAGTCCATTTGAGATGGAAAAGGTAACAAATGTCATTCACACCATCTGTAACAACTTTGGTCATGTGGCTATGAATTGCAAAAGAAGAACTAGGAGAGGTAATATAGGACCTTGGAAATCATTTGGTATGGCCTACTATCACTATCACAAACTGGGACATTTGGCAAAATTTTGTGGATCTAGAAAGAGCAAACCGGTCAACCCTTCTAAAGATCAGAAAGGAAAGCAAAAAGTTAATGTTGAAGAAACTAGAGAAGAAATGAATCAAATATGGAAGAAGAAGAGTGATGAATCACCTGGAGAAGCAATTGTTCCTTCAACAAATGTGTAGAATCCTACACCGGTGAATTAAGCCTTTTCAATATGGCTAAGGAGAACTTAATGGTAAAACCACCTCCGGACCCCTTGAGATGGATGAGCTGTAAGATAATTTAAATGCATGAAATTTTGATAACTTTTGTCAATTGGTTATCAACCGGTTTTACATCTATGTATCATTAAGCGGTGTAATTAGGGTTTGTAACCCTAACAGGTGAGAATTTAATGCAGTAGGTAAAAAGGATAAAACTGTGTTTTCACTTTGTTATTTTTACCCTAATGCATTTGAGAAAGAATTTTTGAGCACTTGCAGAGCTGAGAAAGGATTATTGGCTAATATTTGTCGAAGCTACATTATGGTTTGAGTAATCCAGTAGATTTGAAGGTTGGAGAAGACTAAACTGGTGTGCACTTGAGTATTCAACCGGTTAAAGAGGCAGTGTGCGTGAAATAAGGTATTTCTTTGAAAAATCCTGCTTCAAATCTAGTTTATCTGGAGTGGCATCGTCTTCTAAACCAGTAGAGAGTTTAATGATTACATTTGAACCTATGGAAGTTGTTGAAGCGGAACAAATTGTGTCTTATAATGCTTTATCACAACTTCCTAGTGGTGTTGTAGTAAAAGGAGATTTGTCCAGCTATATTGATTGCAAGATTGAGGATTTATGATAATTGTCAATATATTCTCAATTAAAATCCCTTTGCGATGAAAACGGAAAGATTCAAACAGAATATATTAGGGTTTATGAAAAAGGTTTTCATAACACAACTTACTTTCTTGAATATTTTGAAGAAGAACATATCCGAATTATTTTGAGATGAGTTCATGGAGAAAACATGTATACACTCTAACGGGATCAACATCTAATAAGCATGCTTTTTTCTGTCAATAACATCAGGGACCCATCGGTAAAGTTGGCAGCTATAGTTATAGGCTACTGGGTATTCTACTCTAGCTGATTAAATAGCATTCCATCAGCAGCGGTGCATACTGCTTACTGTAATACCCTAAAAATGGTCATCTAAACCATGGGCCCCTAATCTCGACAACATCACCAAGGTCTTAACCAAAAGGCAATTAAATCAATCTTGAGCACATAATTAATTCTTTAATTATCAAATATCACATGACAAAATCAATTACCCAATATTAATTAAATATTTATTTAATTAATTGAATCATTCCAAAAATATTCATTTTGATCAATTATCCTATTTTAATTTATTAAATATCTCTGCATATTTAATTAATTAATAAATTTGCCATTCAATCATGCAAAAAAGAATTAATTTTCTACAAAAAGAAGAATTTATTACAAAACAAAGAGTTGAATTGAAAATTAAAACAAAAATAATTGAAATAATTGAGAAATCAGGTTGAGTTAACCTTGAGATAGATTCCAATTATAGTTTAATTGAAATGCATTCAAATTAGAAGTCCAAGTTGCATTGGAAAACAATAATAAATCAATTCCATGCATTTGTGATAAAAATAGATAATTCTTCAATTTAATCAAGAAAAGAGTCTTCTTAATGCAACTGAACTTCTTTTCTAAAAGCTTTGAGTTCCAATTTAAGAGAATAATTAATAATTCAATTAATTGCTTTTCTGATTTCAAGTTCTCAATTTAGAAAAAGAAATAATATCTCAAGTTTGATTTCTCTCTTAATTCAATTATTTTTGTTTTAATTTTCAATTCAACTCTTTCTTTTGTAATAAATTCTTCTTTTTGTAGCAAATTAATTCTTTTTTGCATGATTGAATGGCAAATTTATTAATTAATTAAATATGCAAAGATATTTAATAAATTAAAATAGGATAATTGATCAAAATGAATATTCTTGGAATGATTCAATTAATTAAATAAATATTTAATTAATATTGGGTAACTGATTTTGCCATGTGATATTTGATAATTAAATAATTAATTATGTGCTCAAGATTGATTTAATTGCCTTTTGGTTAGGACCTTGGTGATGTTGTCGAGATTAGGGGCCCATGGTTTAGATGACCATTTTTAGGGTATTACATTTGCCCCTCTTTGAATTAATGTGCGAGCAGCGCTTTGGTTCAAAGAATGTGTGATGTCTAGGAGATGTCAGTTCTGAACTTGATTGAACACGAACTAGATAAAAGCAAGGTGTTAGCTTGATTCAAAGCGACAAAGCTAAATGAAGTTTGATTAAAGCGATACTGATCCCGAACTTGATTGAACTGAGGAACGATAGAAAACAAAGATACTGAACTTGAACTTGATTGATCAAGAAGCGGATCTTATGGATCTAGAACTTGATTGAATTGAGATGCAGTGAGTGATGATAAAAATTGATCTTGAACTTGATTGATCAAGACATGATGAATGAAGATAAAACTTGTCCAGCTTGATCAAGAAACGAATACTGAACACCTGCTTAGATTGAGTGTGATCAAAGATACTCTTTAAACTTTTTGATTGAGTTTAAACAAATAATTAGTTTGATTTGAAGCGATGAAACTGATTAATGTTAAGAGATTAATTTAGATGAAAGACAAATATCAGCTTGATTTGAAGCGATGAAACTGATATGCCCCTAGCGATTGATTCGATTCAGATAATTGAGAGATCTCAACTTGATGTGAAGTGATGAAGCTGAGATGCCCCTTAACAATAAGAATTGATTTTATTTTAATTAAAAAGATTTTGCTCGACTTTTGATGAAAATTTGAAAAATTTCTCGACATTTTGAAGAATGTGACGTCATAAGGTCACAAGTATGCCCCCTTGGGAGCGAAATCGAAAGATAGCAAGGGTAGTTGATTTTAGGCAATTGTGCGATGAGTAGTCATTTGAACACAAATTGATTTTGAAGAATATTGAATATTTGGCAATGATTGAATTAATCGCAAAGTTGACTGGTAGAATTGAAATTGATATTCAGCATTGATTGTTGAGAAATTGAGCGCAACTTGAAGATAGGATACTCATTTGACGAAAAGAGCGCTAAGTGGTCCAAATTGTAAAATTGACTAGCAAGATGATCTCGATTTTTGATTTCAATCCCGAAAATGGAATCAGAGGAGGCACATTAGCCAAGGGTACAATTTTTGTGTCCATCGGAGCAAGTTGAAAAATTAGGTTTTTGGCTATATATAGGACAAAAGTGTCATTTTCAATTCATTTTAACCCTCCAAATTTGAAAATTCAAAAAGCCTTCTGCGAAGAAAAATGGTGGTCCCTACTCATCAGCATCGATTCGAGTGACAAAGAAGACATAATTGACCCCAAAACTATGAGCCAGCGGTAAGTGATCGATCTTAAGCCTCTTTATGTTTCCAATTTTGAATTTTTTTGTTTATTTTTCATGTTTTTTATGGGTTTTGGGTCGGGTGTCTCGGTTTATCGTGCGAGACAGGATCCTGTCTCATACGAAAAATTGGCAACTTTTCTTTCATCATTTAAAACCATTAGATTTATCATACAGGAGTAACCCTTGTGTCGTACGAGAGGTCAGTTAAAAGACCATTTTGTCGTGCGTTATATAAAACTTTGTTGTTTGAGGCTGTTTTCTCGTACGAGAGCCATTCTTGACTTGTACGTGATTCTGTTTAACTATGTTTTGTCATTCGAAAAATAATGACCATTTTGAAAGTGTAAACATGAAATTTTGCTTTTGCCTTTGACTTAGTTGAATTTGCATGATGTTTAACTTCTCTTGTAGGATTATTTGGAATGTTTTCTGATGTTTCATTGTTGGATTGTTGCAGGTTTTCTTACCTCTTGTTCTCTTCAGATGTGTATATCCACCCATGATGGCTTTAGTTTGGGATTTGTCTGAGGTTGAGCAAGCCCATATTGATATGTGTGGCTTTACTCACCTGATGCAATTACCTGATATCCATGTGAACCACAGGATGCTCACAGCGTTGGTAGAACGATTTTATTCAGAGCATAATACCTTTCATTTGCCAGTTGAGGAGTTGACCATCACTCCCGAGGATGTGTATAGGATCCTTCATATCCCTTTTGTTGGGGATAAGATGGACTATGATACTGCATTGTTACCTGGACTGCAGGCACTGAGGAAACTTTTTAGGGATCCAAATATCTTGACTCGTTCTATGAGTTGGGATATATTGATGGGCAGGTATAGTGAGGAGTATCCACTGGCATGTGTTCTAGCAGGGTTCATCAGTTGCTTTTTGATGCCAGACCGAGGGTAGCAGGGTTTTGAGAGCGGATGGGTCCGGATGCTCGAGCGACTGATAGAGTCCCCTCGGAGACTAGGCTGGGGCTCTTGTTTATTAGCCCACATGTATCTAGAGATGCATGAGATTGTTTACAGAGAGAGGTGGAGCATGGCTGCTGGGGTATATATTTTGCAGGTGTGGGCTTGGGAGCACCTTCCCGTGTGTCGGTCGATAATGACAGACAGCAGGGAGCCAGGATAGCCGATCATTTATAGATATGCTGGATGTATCACAGAGCCCCATCTGGGCAAGATAGACTTCTGGAGATGGCAACTCGATGACTTGATAGCTGTTGTATGGTGACCATATAGAGGGTTAGAGCCATGGGATGACTGGCGGGCAGTGCAGAGAGATCTGTTTGTCACATGGCCACTGATTAGGAGATCACAGACTATTGTGGAGTGATTCATCATTTCACGAGTGATGAGGTAGTATGGCCGGCCTCAGGGGATCTCACAGGAGTTTACAACATATGCTAGGTATGCTGATGAGGAGAGGCAGGGTTGGGCACCTAGGCTATCTTATGCCTTGGCTATGTAGGAGCTGACAGGTTTACACCGCCTGAGGTGGGATTACTTGGATGATATAGCAGATGTGGGGGTATTGCCCCATTACAGAGATTACTTTCAGTAGCATCCTTTCCCACGTTTGACAGATCCAGGTGAGCAGGCTCCTCAGATTGAGGATGTTGAGGAGGATGCCCCCGCACCAGCATAGGGACAGGGCCAGAGACAGGGCCAGAGGTAGGGTTAGGCACAGAGGGCTGAGGCTCCACGACGGGGTAGTGGTGATCTGGGTGCGAGCAACAATAGGGTACCAGCTCAAGGTAGGCAACATAAGAGTGAGGGTGGATCCCTAGGGGGAGTGGGTGAGGTAGAGGAGGAGAGAGCAGCTCCTAGATAGATATGACAGCACCGAGATGAGCAGGGTGGAGGTGGAGATGGGGGTGGAGATGGGGGTCCTATGAGAGAGCAGGGGACAGACACTAGACGGTCGATGAGGGCATGCCTTATAGAGCTGCAGTCACAGTTGATAGTGGCGCAGACTCAGCTGGCGGAGTGAGACCGACAGCTAGCTGAGATGAGGACTGAGCAGGATCGCCAGCTGGCTGAGGTGAGGGCTGAGCGAGATCGTCAGATTGTGGCTTTGAGAGCAGAGGCGAGAGATGAGATTGAGTCTCTACGATAGGAGGTCCTTCTCCAGAGCAGTAGGGCATCTTATTACGTAGCAGCGTATAGTGTTGTAGTTTCTGTTGCACAGCAGGTGCAACCTTATTCGCAGTATATGGCCCAATCAGAGGGAGCACGAGCACCTCGACAGGATCCCGAGCATCAGGCTCCT
The DNA here is from genome assembly GCF_030272615.1 of Cryptomeria japonica. NCBI lineage: Eukaryota > Viridiplantae > Streptophyta > Pinopsida > Cupressales > Cupressaceae > Cryptomeria > Cryptomeria japonica. The sequence continues at coordinate 388,072,723 of NC_081415.1, forward strand.
CCTCCTCCACCAAGCGATGAGGGAGAGGGTGCGAGCTAGATGATTCTTTTTGTAGCTGGGATTTTTTTTTTGTAGACACACCCATATTTTTGTAGCCTATACGATTCTTGCTCCGATGGGAATTTGTACATGTCATTGGACATCATTTTGTACTCTTAGACTTGAGATGATATATATATGAGATCCGATTTGACTTCATTGTACTTGAGTCAATTGGTTATGAGATGTTTTTATATGCTTTATTCTATATGTATGCATTTCTTTTTCAGCATGAATGTATGTATTGCAAATGATTATGGATGTCTATGTTTTTGTTTCTTTTCATATGCAAATAAATGAATGCAAATGAGTAATAATGAAATGAATGAATCTATATAAGATGTTTATGTATGTAGCTAACATCTCAAAACACAAGTACTCGATTGAAGAAATGATGAAGAAGAGACCACTTAGCAAAGAAATGATGAAGCTTCCAACTCTTATTCAGCAAATAAAGAGATCATTATTATTACACCAAAATCACTCTAAAGTCACAAAATGCAAAATGATATGCAAAATGCAACCTAAACCTAGTCACTGGATTTAAAATGCTTAAGATTCATCATTGAGCATAACGAACACAACAGGCAGGTTAGAGTTCCTTTCTTTTCAATGTGCAATATTAATTATCTTGTCCGCAATGACCCTTTTTTCATTCATATCCTTGGACAGATTTCGTAGGGACCCGAATTGCATCATAAAGAAATTTCCTCAAAATAGACAAAGAAATGATATGGACCTCCCTGTAGCATACAAATAAGCGGAGTTGAGGTATGTGAGGTGATTTCACCTTAATGTGAAGGCTCTTATCATAGACACCCAGCTAATTTATATGTTTCCAGATCATCGGGATCATTCCTACAAGCAAAAAACAAAGAAAATATTATGCCCCCAATCCTTGCTCCTCTTAGTCAATACAGACTTCCTCGAGTTACTCAGGGGGATAATAATCGAAAACCAATATAAAAGATAGCATACAAAGAAAATTTTCATGCATAGCTCAAACTGTTTAGTGATTGTTTTCTGTTATGTTGTTTTGCTTGGTAACTCAGTGATAAAAACTCTGTAGTAGTCAGGAGACAGATGACTGACTTGGAGTGGATGACCGGTTTTCACTGATGGGAAAATGACTTGTTTGATACTGCTTAGGACATGGGATATGCTCTGTCGATTTTCCTAAGACTAGGGCATTGATTAGTTTCAAGTCATGTGGGTTCCAATGAACCAGGGTGTCACGAAAGTGACTGCAAATATGTACAAGCGAAAGCAAAGATGCATGAAAGCGGGAAATGCCAACGTTGCGTTGATAGATGGAGCACTTGAGTACAAGAGGCGCCTGTTTACCAGGTTTTCACCTGCTTGGCAAAGAAATTTTTTTTTTTACCATGGTGCCTATTTACCAGGTTTTCACCAGGGCATTTTCTCTTTTACATTTTTTTTTTTACTTTTTTCAAGACTTTTCCAATTTTTAGGATTTTTCTAAGGACTTTTTCAGCTGTACAGTTTGCTAGAGCAGAGAATTCTAAGTAAAGAATCTTTTCAGGTGGATGGTGTTAATTGGTTCTTGGAGTTGTTCTCCTTCCGATGTTGAGAGCTGATAGGCACCAGAGCCAAAGACTGCAGTAACGATATAGGGACCCAACCAGTTGGGTTCAAACTTCCCGTTGTTGTCTCTGTTGATTTTTTGGATTTTCTCTTAGTACTAGGTCTCCAACCTGAAATTCTCTTTGTCTAACCTTCTTGTTATATCCTCTGGACATTCTCTTTTGGTACACTATGAGATGATCAAATGCCACTTGCCGACATTCATCCAGTAATTCGAGTTCTTGCAATCTAGATATTCTGTGATCTTCATCAGTAACAAGACCTTGCAACGAAACTCTTAGAGATGGTATTTCTACTTCAATAGGTAATACTGCTTCGGACCCATACACCAAAGAGAAAGGTGTAGCCCCAATAGGTGTTCTGATACTTGTTCTGTAAGCCCATAGTGCAGGATTGAGCTACAGATGCCAATCCTTCTCGGATTTGTTCACTATTCTATGCAAGATAGTTAATAGGTTCTTATTAGACACCTTGGCTTGTCCATTACCTTGAGGGTAATATACTGATGACCAGTGTTGCTTTATTTTGAATTTCTCACAAAGTTCATCCAGGTCTTTATTCTTAAACTGTCCCCCATTATCAGTCACAATGGACGAAGGTATCCCATACCTACAAATTATATAGTTTAGGATGAATAAGGCGACTTGTTTACCAGTTTCTTTGATGAGCGGAACCGCCTCTACCCACTTGGTGAAATACTCAGTGGCCATTATGATGAATTTATGTCCATTGGATGATGCAGGATATATCTGACCAATGAGATCAAAGGCCCATTGCTGAAAAGGCCAGTGTGTAATGAATGGTATGAGATCCCTCGCCGGGGCATGTATGAGATTTCCATGAAGCTGACATTTCTCACAAGTCTTAGAAAATTTTATGGCATCTTTTTCCATGTCTAGCCAGTAGTAGCTAGCCCATAATAGTTTCTGAGTTAAAGTAAAACCATTTGAATGAGATCCACAAATACCTTCATGGACTTGCGATAATGCACGTTTAGACTCTTCAGTTTCTAGACATCTAAGCAATGTACCGTCCAAACCTCATCTAAATAAATCGTTAGCTATGATAACATACCGTGAAGCGTTTCGAGTTAGGTTTCTTTTCTCATTTCGGGTAAGATTTTCAGGAATAATTTGATCACATAGATAGGAATAGATGTGGCTATATCTGGATGAGTCATGTCCAATAATAGAACAGACTATTTGGGTTTCAAGGGAATCATAAGCTGGGTAACGTAACTCTTCCACCAGGAATTCAAAGTGAGCATTGAACTCTTGTAATTCAGGTATGGATGTCAGAGTGGCCATAGCATCTGCTGCTCTGTTAGCAGACCTTGGGATCTACTGGAATCACACAAAAGCAAAGTACTTCTTGATATCATCCACCATTCTCTTGTAAGGCATCAATTTCTCATCCCGAGTCTGATATGTATCATTGATTTTATTGATGACCTGCTGAGAATCTCCATAAATATGTAATTCAACAACCTTCCATTCAATGGCTAGCTTTATCCCATTTACCAAGGATTCATACTCTACAATATTGTTTGTGCAGGGGAATAAAATATTGTAAGATTTTGGGATGGAGTACTTTTGAGGAGTAATGAATATTATGCTAGCACCTGAACCATTTTGAGTAAAGGACCCATCAAAGAACATATTCCAGGGTTGTTGAGTAAGATGCATTATTGATTCATCTAGGAACTCGATGTGTAGTGGTTGAGTATCCTCAAGTGGAGCTTCAACAAGTTGATCAACAATTACCTATCCTTTTATGGCTTTGCATTCCACATATTCAATGTCAAGCTTTGTAAGGATCATTACCCACTTTGCCAATCTTCCGTTGAGTGTTGCTTTATTAAGAAGATACTTGAGTGGATCGATTTTGGCCACCAACTTGACTGAATGTGCTAGCATATAGTGCCTCAGTTTCTGTGATGCAAATACTAATGCCAAGCATGCTTTTTCTATTATAGTATAATTCATTTCATAAGACACCAATGTCCTGCTGATGTAATAGATAGCTCTTTCCTTTTTCCCATCATCCTGTTGCGCCAAAAGTGCCCCCAATGATGAATCTGTTGCTAATATATATAAGATTAATGGTTTATCTTGAATAGGTGGCATTAAGATCGATGGATTTGATAGATACTCTTTGATTTGCTGAAGATGTTGTTCACATTCTTGATCCAAATTGTATAATACGCCTTTCCTTAGTACCTTCATGAAAGGTTGAACCTTGTCTGCTAGCTGAGAAATGAACCTTCTAATAGACTAGAGACATCCTTGTAGACTTCTCATTTGACTGATATTCTTTGGAGGTGGCATTTCCATTATGGCTTGGACCTTCTCAGGATCAAACTCAATGCCCTTCTTTGAAATGATGTAGCCAAGTAGTTTACCAGATGTCACTCCGAATGCACACTTCTTTGGATTTAATCGAAGCTTGAACTTTTCCATTCTGTCAATTATAGGACCTAACTCTTGAATATGTGTTGATCTTTTCATAGTTTTCACTAAAGTATCATCAACGTAGTCTTCCATATTCTTGTGCATCATATCATGAAAGATAGTTGTAACTACTCTCTGATAGGTCAGTCCTGTGTTCTTTAACCCAAATGGCATAACGTTCTAGCAAAAGGTTCCCCATGCATAGGTGAAAGCTATCTTTTCCTGATCTCCAGGAGTGATTTTAATCTGATTGTAGCCAGAAAATCCATCCATTAGTGAGTACATCTCATACCCAGCTATCATGTCAACTATCATATCAATATTTGGCAATAGAAAGTCATATTTTGGACATGCTTTATTGAGATCTCTAAAATCTGTACAAACTCTGATAGATTTATTTGCCTTCGACATAGGTACTATGTTGGAAATCCATTCAGCATAATCTATTGCTCTGATAAATCCAACTTTAAGTAGTTTCTCTAGTTTAGCTTTGACCAATAGTGTGACATGCGGGTGCATCTTATGGAGTTTTTGTTTAACTGGTTTTACTCTTGGTGTGATTGAGAGATGGTGCATAATGAGATTAGGATCCAAGCCTAGCATATCAAAGTACGTCCATGCAAAATTTATTTTTTTCTCTAAGAATAGCTGAGTGAAATCCTTCAATTCCTCTGCCGATAGTGATTGAGCTACGTGAATAATTTGTGGTGTCTCTTGATTCTTGATATTTACTAGCTGAGTTGGCTCGATCAATATGGAAGACCACTCCTGAAAATGACTGGGTAGTATACCAAGTATCTCACCTTCAGGCACCTCAGAGAGGTTTTCACCTTTAGGTACGTCCTTTATTTTCTCTTTTTTAGATTCTGACACCGCCACTATATGGTTTTTGCCATCAGATCTTTTATTTTTATTTTTCTTGTTTTTGTGACTAAGATACTTGATATCCTCTTCAATCATATTTTTACTCCATTCACTGGTGGAAGAGTTAATAGGTTCGACTGCATTGAGATAATAGGATAATGTATAGTCATTGGCAAAAGTAGGTATATCCATGGGTTGATTCTGTAAAGTACAGTCAATCAATTCGGGATGTATTAAGGACAAATTTTGGATAGGTTCAAGAGAATTCACAGTATTGTTATCACAGCTACGGATCAAAAAGTCAAGTTCTAGAATGATACCTTGCGTAAGTGTCTCGAGACCAGGAAGAGTCAGATCATGATTATTAAAGTTCACGTTAATATTTAATCGATCTAATCCAATAGACATACTTGTAACGTCGTTTACTATGCTGGACTGGACATCATGTTGTGGTTTAACAACAATAAGACTAGTAGACAACTTTTCATTGTTTGTATCAAATGATTCAGAATTTAAGGATGATTGGGTATCATCATGAACAGGACTATTATCAGAGTCCTCAGAATCATCAGAGTTATCGAATGAAGTTTCCAAGTCTCTGTTAGGTGATTTAGTAAGCATATGTATGGCATCAATACTAACATCTTTAATGCTACAAATTCCTTCATATTGTAGTTCATTTGTCATTTGTATCTGACACACTTGTTGACATGATCTCATTGTTTCTATGATTTTTTTTCGTCTACTCCATTTAGCTTCTTCTGGACTAATAACTGGTTCTTGTTCTGCAGCTTCTAACTCTTCCTGTGTAGTGCTATAACTGATTTGTTTTATTTGAGGATAAGGATACATAGATGAGAAGCTTTCTGGTATTATTCCTTCTTTCAATGCTTGTTCATAATTTGCTTGCCTCTTTTGTCTAATTTCTTGTATTTCCCTCTCTAGTTTTATGCGCATCAGCTCTTGAGTATCATCTATGACACCACTAGATTCTTCTGGAGTTTCTATAGCAGATGTGTCTGAAAGATAGTCAGGACCCCATTCATACTCGTTTGAATCAGTCTTCGAATCATCTACTTGTTGCTTGCCAGTATATGTGACTGGAACTTTTAATGGTGCAAACAATTCTCTGATTCTCACAAATTCATCTCTCATATCCTCAGGAACCTCAACTTCTTGTATTATTGTAGCTGATACCATCAAAGCTTGAGCACTGACTATTTCTTCTTTCTTGATTATTGATTCCTCTTTCTCTTTTCTACACTCTTCTTTTGTTTGTTTAGTGTCTGCTTCATGTAATGTTAAAGGCGATATCTTTTTCAAGCCTTTAGACTTAGAGACATGTTTTTGTTCTGATGTCTTTTTAGGATTGTATCCCAGTCTAGCCTTATCATGTGTAGATTTGGTTTGTAGCTAAATTGGTTCAGTAATACCTTCTTTTTGTTTGCCCAAAGGACCAGTACCTGAGTACCCCATGCACTGAATCATTTTGTAACCATGACCATATTGGTTTGAGGAAATCTCACAATGTCGTAACTCCTCATTTGGACTATCTTCCTTAAAGAGCCAGTTAAGCACAACATACTCTTCTATTTCATCCACCGAAGAGGTAGAAGACTGTATGAAGAGACCATCATATATAGTATTCGGAACTGAATTTTGTGTTCTCATAGCCTCTGACGGCTTACCCAACTATTTTGGCAATGGAGGGAGAGAAACTAATGATAGTACCAGTTGTATCTTGTAGCCATCCATGCCGGTATCTGTAATCTTCAATCTCTTTTCTAAGTCTTTCATCAATGTTTCTGGATCTTCATTTGGAGAGGCTGGCCTATTATGAGGCACAAAAGTATCTACACCTTTTGTCAATGCATTACAGATGACATTTGTATCCATAGGAATATTGACTTCAGCTCCATTATAAGGAAACTTTAAGCATTGGTGATAAGTTGATGGTACTGCCTTCATTTCATGAATCCATGGCCTGCCCAGTAATATATTGTATGACAATGGAATATCGAGAACCTAGAAAAGGACATCTCTCTCTACTGGTCCCACTCTGATTGGTAATGATACCAAACCTTTGGAGGTCCTCTCTTCTTCATCATAGGCTTTAATTATTATTTTCTTGCCTGGATCAATGACATTTTCAGAGAATCCTAGTTGTGTAAGTAGATGATAAGTATAGATATTCAACCCCGCACCTCCATATATCAAAACACATTTAACTCTGTGTTTGTGGATCATGGCTTCAATATCTAATGGCTGGTTATGTGGATGATTTAATGAATTGTCATCTTCCTCAGAGAAGGTCAAATAGTGAGGTGAAGTCAGATGACCCACCATAGACTGAAACCGATCAATGTCTAAATCTTTTGGAACGTTGGTAGTGAGCAATGCTTTGTCTAGGATTTCCTTGTGAGCAGATGAGAGCTGTAGCAATTCAAAAATTGAAATTTGAGCATTTGTCCTTTTCAACTGTTCAACCATGCTGTATCCAGAGGATGATGATGAGGTTAATCTTTTAAATTTGTCCAAGGTTGATTCCTTTTGTTTGTTTGGCAAGGCTGTTGGATTTGATGTTTTCTAAGCTGGTTTGGAAGAACTAGCTCCTTGGAGGGTAACTTTCTTTTGAGATTTGGTCAGAGCTTTTGCATATCGTGATTCATTTGATTTATCTTGAACTATAATCACATTGCAATATTCTAAGTGTGAAGGTTCAATCATGTTGATAATGTTGTCCTGGCTAGTATAAGCATAATTTACCTTGGCACCTCCTTTGGTCTTTGAGGAATCACCTTGTTCATAAGCAGGCAAAGGGTCTTTAAATGCTTTATGATCAGCATTGGTTGGATGATTCCCAACAACAACTTTACCAGCATCTATGAGATCCTGAATCTCATGTTTTAGCTTCATGCAATTGTTTATGTTATGACCCTTATTCCAATGGAAGTCACAGTATTCATTTTCTCTCCACCATCTTGGTTTGACATCTGGATCATATGGTTTGGAGTTATCTGGTAGTGTTATCAAGTTGTTTACCAACAAAGTTTTGAAAGAAGACTCATATGATTCTTCAAGAGGAGTAAAATCACGCTTAGGTTTGGAAAGCCAAGGCTTGTCTTTGAACCATTCCTTTGTTTTCTTTGGCGGATTCTCTGCTGCAATCTCAATGGCTTTAAGTGCTTGTGTACCACTAGCCAGGTTGAATATTGTGGATTTTGAGTTGGTTTTGACAGTGTCTACTACTCCATCATTAACAACATTCTTGTTGTTGTCTTTGGCAAATTTCCAATACTTGTTCTTCTCTTTAGAGCTAGATCATGTTTGTGTTTCTTTCCAAGGTGTGATATCCCCCTTCTTTATGAGCACATCTTCCATTTGAATGGCATTATCTACCATTTTGTTAAATGATGGGTGTACTTGCATTTGTATGCTATATTTCAGTTCGGGGACCAAGTTATTGACAAATATATCCATTTTCTTAGAGTCTAGAATAGGTCGTGGGTACCTAGAGAACATCCTTCTCCAGTGTTGGAGAAAAGTAAGAAGAGGTTCCCTTGTTTTCTATTGAGTATTACAAAGATCGATCATAGTCACAAGATGTCGAATGTTGTATGAGTATTGTTGTAAAAATAGATGGATTAGTTCTTCGAATGTTTTTATTCCTTTGGGTAGACTTGAGAACCATTCCATTGCTTGACCCCTAAACTCCTTCGATCATAGTCCATTGCTTGACCCCCTGAACGCATGAGGTACATTTGATTGTGCATGAATTCCATACAAGCAGCACTAAATTCCCTAACATGATCTTGAGGATCTGAGGTACCATCATATTTGTCAAATTTTGGGATTTCCACTCGTGAAGGGAATGGAGGCATGTGTAAATTCTTGTCAAATGGAAAGGGACATGTTGTTTCCAGAGAATATTGTTTCAGGGACTTGTCCTTATTCTTCAGCTCTGTGAGCTCTATCCACAAAGCTAGTAACTATTTGTGTACCATGATTATAGGTGAGTCTTCCCTTTTAGTAACAAGTGTCTAAACATCATATCCAATAGGAAGTTTGGCACCTTGATTTGCCAGTTCTAAGAAATAGTCTTCCTTTTCTCGGGTCATGATAGTTTTCATCATTTTTCTAAAGTCTTTGTCTTTCTGATAGTCAAGGATATCTTTTTCTGGAGGTTCAGCGGCTTTGTCAATCTCACTTGATGATGATGAGTCATTATGTTTTTCAGGAATATTACGGTCGTTTTTGTTTCCATCATTGTATTCTATCTCATGTATAGTGGGAGATTTTGGTTCATCAAAAATTGGTCCGCCTGATGACGATGGTATGTCAGTGAGGGGATCCTTCACATAGAATGGATTATCTTGATAAGTGAAGGTTTGTCCTTTGCCTTTGGCTTGTTTCTTATGAGAACTCTTGGTTTGAATAGGCATTTTTATGGATTAGTGTGACCTAGAGTTGTTTTTGATGCAGAGGTCAAGATCAATTTCAGTGCTAGTTTGTTCGGTTTAAGTATTGTTTGAGAGAAACAACTAAGATTTAGTCTGGTTTCAGGAAAGATCTATCCTGTATAAGACGTTTACCTGGGTTGATTCTAAAATAGTAACTAAGATTCAGTCTGATTTAGGAATGATATATCCTATGCAAGACATTATCTAAGTGACTTGATTTTGATAGGTAGTTTGATTGAACTAGCTGAAGGGTGATCGACCAAATCGTGCAACAAAAATGGCAGAGGTACACTATCTTGATCTGTTTTATGCTTAGGAAAATTTGATAACTAGTATTATGTTCATGGTAGACTGTGTTTTTGGCAAGTTTGACTGTTCTGTCTGACAAAACCAAAGACTCGTACGACTGGGTTTTTGAATCGGATGACAATTTAGCAGTTATAGGACAACAAAAGTTCTTTTTTGTATGAGTTTCTGCCTTGTACCATACGATTGATGGGCATGTGCAGGACGACAAAATACTGAGGTTGATTCTGCCTCGTACAAGATAGAATACAATGCAGGATGATGAATGATTTAGACTTGTACGACAGAGAATCTGCTATAGGATGACAATTGAGTAGATTCGTACGACACAGGACTGGTGTAGCATGATAAATTAGCAAACTCGTACGACTGTTCATAGGGCAGAGACTAAAAATTCTGAGTTTTCTGACTACTAAGTATTGACAACTGAGTATGACAAATTCTGAGATGGACTGATTTTTGACCAGGATATACTAGTTTCTGACATGGACAGAGTTTTGACTTAGGATGGACTAGTTTCTGACACGGATAGAGTTTCAACTTAGGATGGACTAGTTTCTGACACGGACAGAGTTTTGACTTAGGATGGACTAGTTTCTGACATGAACAGAGTTTTGACTCACTGAGTTTGTTTCTTGTCTTCTCCAATTTTGGTATTCCAAATTTTGTTTCAGGGATGAAAACACAGAAAATAGGTAGTATGTATAGTAACTCCAATCACAGCATGCAAACCCTAAGGAACTTGGTGAGGCAAGAAAACCTTTGCTTGTAGACTCAGGTACACACCCAATAGCTAATCAGAATATGGCCACTGAGTTTCATGCAATGGATTCTCAATGCCGTATTATCCAACTCCAAATGCTAATGGGGGCACGAAATGACAAGTATCTTGGGAGAGTTACTATCTCTCTTGCACAAAGATTATCTCCTTTTCGGAGGTGAACTGGGTAGCTTCTAATTTTAATTGGATTTAGTAATGGGTCCGTTCAGCACGTCGAGGTATAAACTCAATTAAGAGGTCTCCCAGCCTTGAAAACCAAGGTTTAATATACCCGAAGGTACATAGGAGAGCTATTCCCAAGCACTGTCGTTGACTTGATTTTCATCAAATCACGTTTATTTTATAGTGGGTTGGAGTACTTGGCGTCTAGCTATTCCCACTTAGGTCGTTCCCCTCTCACTAGCCCTAAAGGCTATAGAGTTATTAGCTCCTTGGGAGGGCAGGCCTGCTAAAGATGTTGCAATCAATCTTAAGAAAGCACTTCAAGGGTCTAGATTTCTGATTGTCTAAAAGAAGACAAGAGCATACTCTCCTACCTCTCAGATTTTTCTAAAACATGAAAGACAGATTTTGTTCATTAACCAGATAGCAAGTTAGGTGCCTAAAAATGAATTTAAAGAATACATGATGTTTAGTCGATTCTCCTTAGGCAACCTGCAAAGACAATGAATCAGTAGTCATATTGTCTTTGTGCGACAAGCATATTCTTCGACAAGCGTTCTGCAAAAACTAGTTAGGCTGTGAAAATTCTGAGACAAACAGATAAACAGTCAGGGTCAGTCGTCAGAATAATAATAAAAAATCATAAAATCATGAAATTTGCCTTTTTACCAGAGAATACAGAATCATACGACAAAGTCTTGACTCGTACAAGACAGGATTCAGTATCGCATGAAAGAAGATTTCTGATGATGTCTACTCATACGACAGAGGATTTATGCTCGTACGACAGAAGATATGCTAGTACGATAGGATATGGAAATTCGTACGACGCCTATAGTTTATCGTTCAAGCCTATGGGAATTGTCGTATGAGATGTATGGACGAAAAACCAAAAAATCGAAAAACCTGAAAAATAACAAAAATTAAAAAAAATCAATCTTGGAGGCCGAAAAAGAAGTAGTCTTCAGCCCCACAGTGGGCACCAGAAATGTGTGTGTGAAAAAGTGAACCTGTAGCTGCAAGCACACCACTTCAATTAAGTCATTATATGCATGGTTAGTAATCAATAATCAATAAAAATAAACCATAGCAAAGTGACCCATCGCCTTCTAAATGATGCGAGTATAAGATTGCTCTCAGTTTGTTATAAGCAATACCAGTGACTAGACTAAACCAAGATGAAGGATTTAATTTATATGATATTAAGCTATATGGATGCAAGATAAATGAATAATTCAAGCAATAATAACCAATTCAAGCAACAATGGATGCAAGCAATAATGGATGTAAGATGGATGCAAGTAATCTAAAAAAAGCAATAATAATCAATCAATGACTCCAAAGCAAAATCAGTATAATAATGACGTATTCTCCAAAAATCTCTGGGGTGTCTTGGAATGAGAGTTGATGACTGAATTTATAGAGAATTACAGAGAGATGATGAAAAAACTCAATTTAGGATTAATTGAAATAATTGAGAAATCAGGTTGAGTTAACCTTGAGATAGATTCCAATTATAGTTTAATTCAAATGCATTCAAATTAGAAGTCCAAGTTGCATTGGAAAACAATAATAAATCAATTCCATGCATTTGTGATAAAAATAGATAATTCTTCAATTTAATCAAGAAAAGAGTCTTCTTAATGCAACTGAACTTCTTTTCTAAAAGCTTTGAGTTCCAATTTAAGAGAATAATTAATAATTCAATTAATTGCTTTTCTAATTTCAAGTTCTCAATTTAGAAAAAGAAATAATATCTCAAGTTTGATTTCTCTCTTAATTCAATTATTTTTGTTTTAATTTTCAATTCAACTCTTTCTTTTGTAATAAATTCTTCTTTTTGCAGCAAATTAATTCTTTTTTGCATGATTGAATGACAAATTTATTAATTAATTAAATATGCAAAGATATTTAATAAATTAAAATAGGATAATTGATCAAAATGAATATTCTTGGAATGATTCAATTAATTAAATAAATATTAGTATTGGGTAACTGGATTTGCCATGTGATATTTGATAATTAAAGAATTAATTATGTGCTCAAGATTGATTTAATTGCCTTTTGGTTAGGACCATGGTGATGTTGTCGAGATTAGGGGCCCATGGTTTAGATGACCATTTTTAGGGTATTACACTTACAAGATGATAACAAAAAATGCCAATTATGACCTATGTGAGGCCATAAAGAGACAATTAATGTTAAATCTTCAGTCTATCAAGAAGGACAATAGTCTAAAGTTTAAATTTGGACAGTTACTAATCAGGATATTCTTTTATTTCTAGAATTTCCTACCGGGAATAGGTGATCTTGAATGGTCTAAGGATCTACCGGTATTTGCCTAGATTAAGAACAATATCAAGGCTGTGAAGAACACCCTTTTTGCTGCAATGAACAAATACTTCAATGAGTTTCAAAAGAAAATGAGCATGAGATTAAGATTGCCTAAGGATGTGGTAAAACATTTTGCTAAGGACATTGTTTTCACAATTACCATTGATTTCTGTTTGATGGAGGCAATTGATCCTAGAGAAGAAGAAATGGAAGATATGAGTTATGAGGTCAACTATGACTTACTAATTGATTATGCTAATAACCTGCTGGCATCTCCAAAGGATAAAAAGAAGGCCAAATTGAATATTTTTGAAGATTAGAGTGTACAAGTTGGAACCAGTATTGTTCCTACCATGAGTGGTAAAGGTAAGAAAAAGAAGGTTGAGCAAGCACCTCTGATGATGAAAAATACAAGAGTGACATGAAGTGTCCAAACCAAAAAGGAACCAACACCTAAAAATTATGCAAAGAAGGAGAATGTATCTAAGAAAAGAGGTCGGAAACTAATTCTCCAAGCAAAATATGAAGGTAGTGACATTGAGGAAGAACCCAAGAAAATGAAAGCTACCGATAGAGTAGAAAAGAAAATAAAGGAAGTTTCGAAGGCAACTGTGCCTTTTGATACCTCAACTTACAAGCCTGAGACTACCTTTGAGAGGATAGTGAAGACATTAGGGAGAAATAGATTTGACAATGTCAAAGAACATTTTGATTCTTTCACTGAAGATGAAAAGGAGCAAATCATTCAACAAGTAATCAATCATTTGTGTTATTACAATAGATTACCACATGATCTTGAAAAGGATATCTCTAATTCCTTGTACACTATTCTTTTGAATAAATGGGAGGAAGCAATAAAGAAAGAAAAAGGAATAATAGATGATGTATTTGTACAATATTTTCCTGAATTGTCAAAGGATGAGTTGAATGAATTGGTTGATAAGTATAAAGTTCATTTTGCTTACACATCGAGAAGATTGAAGCTGATTAATGGAAAAGTGAAAAATCTTGAGACTAAGACTCATCAGATTTCTCATAGTATCAAAAACTCGGAAGATCTTATACATTCTTCTAAGGATGAACAAGATATTGTTGATCAACCTGAAATAGATGAAGAAGAAATTGTGTAAGTTGATGTGATCTATCCTATCAAGAAGAAGGATGACACTATCATCCAAGTTGTTGATGATATTCAGGATACAATTGATCTATTTGGAGACATCATTGTACTGGATATGCAGCCACCTAAAATCACTATTTTACAAGTTACTTCAGTTGATAAATAGGCAACTCAACCAAAAGTGGATATTCCACCTACAAAGGAACAACCTGAGAAAACACAATCCCCACCGGTTTCATAGAACATTCAGAAGGAATCTAATGAAAATGTTGACACATAGATTTTTAAACAGGAAATGGAGAAAGGACAAGAGAAAGAAATTGTTAAGGTAACATCTTCTGAACCAGCCAAAATATTAGTCATTCAACAGACTGATGAAGATGATGATGACTCATTAGGCATATCAGGGCCTATAGCTGTTGATAATTTGAGTGCATCTAAAATGATGAAGATTGCAATTGTCATGCAATCTCGAGCTCACAAGAAGAGACTTAAATAGAAAAGAATGGAAGCTGAAACAATTCAGAATGCAGTAGATATTTTATCTAGTCTACTACCAAAAACTTCTACAGGACATCTGACAACCCCTATTAGCAAACTTGGTCAATTGGTTTCTGATGCATCTGACCAAATTAAGTCAATTGAAGAAGCAACACAAACTTATGCTGAGAAGAGTTACAGGAAGAGACATGGAGAACAACTTATGAAAGTAATTGATATAGGGAAACTTGCTACATCTTTAAATAAAGATTTGTTAAGAATAACTATTGAAACAGAAGGAAAATATCTTGCTTCTACTTCTGATGTTTCATTGTTTTATTATGATATCAATACAAGGCAAAGTGAAATAGAGAAAGAGCTAGAAAATATATGCAATGCATATGTACCACTTCAAGACTCTATTTTTTCTTTTAGCAAATTTGTGGATGATTTGCACAATAGGCTAGATACCTATGATCTTGAGAAAGAAAAAAGACTCCAATCACTGAAATAATTAAAGAGTCTACTCACATCCAAAGTGGACATACTGCAGAGTGCCTACAAAAAATACAGAAGCTATTTTAGCTACTCTAGAAACCTGCACACTTGATTCCATGGAAGAGTTCCATACACAAATTATATCTACACTTGAGTACACTGAAAATGTGCTGGAAAATTGGAAACATGCCTTATCACAGTTGAAGAGGAACTTTAATGTTATTTTCATGAGACTTGCGAATGCATGAATCTTAATTCAGTTTTTCAAGTTTTTGTATATGTAAAACATTTTGATACAAACTTTTCTATATATATATATATATATATATATTTTCAATTTGGCATTGTTGTGAAAGAGGGAGTAGAAATATGTGTGTTTTTGAAAATTTTGTATGATGTATGTAGTAAGGGGGAGTGTGTGTATATTTTTTTTTGTAAGCACACTTAGCGGTATTACTGAAAATTTTCTAAGTGTTGCCATCAATGGCAAAGGGGTGATTGTTGGCTTGATGATGATTGTAATGAATTAATCATATGTTGTCATTGATGAAACACATACACACACATATGTTCATATTGTCTACTAGTGTAACTTCAAAGTTGTTTATACTACAACCTGTATACTAGAGGTTTATTCCTAACCGGTATATGCATGGAGACAACCAGTGGATCAACATAACTTGACAACAACATGAAGATCCAGGGGAGATTATCATAGGAACATCAAGGATAATGGTTTATGTGTTTAACTCCAACTGGTATTGATTGTTCCAACCGGTATTCCCTAATAATGTGATGAGTTATTACAAGTCGTGATGAGTTATCCTTACCGACAAGATTTGGCAGTATTGTTGTGATGAGTTGTGATCACTTGACCAGATACAGTACACCTAGGTAATTTTGTTATGATTTCTAGAGGCCGACATGAAATCTAAAATGTCTATATATTAACATCACAATGAATTATTTGTATGAGCGAAAGTGATATTCTATGTGTAAAGGCAGAAGTGTTAAGTCACTTTAGTATGTTGGTAAAGAGGAGTTAAGTGTGCAGAAGAGGATCTATACAAGCAAGTTGTTCCATCACTATATCACATCACCTATTGTTTTCTAATCACTGCAACACTTAAATCCCCTAGCCAGGTAAGCTCTAACAAGCCTCATTGTTCAAATCCTCAAATCGGGTGATTCATTAGTTTGGATTCAGAAATCCTCCACCGAGGTTACTCCTTACAGGGTACTACCTTTTACAGGGTATAGCTTTTAACTAAGTTTTGGGATCTTTAACAAGATTTTCTCCTAGCAGAGCATTTGTAGACCCTAACCGATCAGTTAGATAGTTAACTTGTGAGTCCCATCTCACCGTGGTTTTTACCTATTTGGGTTTTCCACGTATAAACACTTGTGTTATGGTGGATTTTTTACTTATTGTGGATGTTGTTATATCATTTTTTATTGCATGCATATTGTTTCACAAACTAGTTAAGTTTATGTACTGGTTAGTGTTTAAAGTAATACTATTTTTGGTGTCACTGATTCACTCCCCTCTCCATGCTTTACAAGTCCATCATAGTGTCTGTCTTGGTTTCTAGTGAAGTAAAGAATCCTCTGTGTTCTCCCAAAAATTTAATCCATGCCTTCTGAGTTTCCTTTATTACTTCATTCACTCTCCCTAGTATTAGGCTAATTATCCTATGTTTGCTATTAATAAATTTTCTATCTGTCGCCTCAATTGTCTTTTCCATTTAATCTGGAGCTATAGTAACACAGATAGCTAATAGTTCTTGCAATTTCATGTGTTATCCTCTTGCATAGAAGATAATCTTCTAGCATCTAACATGTTATATAACTCAGTCGGTATTTGATTTTATATCTCTATTAAGGCTTTCTTATAGATATCCAAGTTTAATAGGACTGCTTCCTCTACCTCTC
Source organism: Cryptomeria japonica (assembly GCF_030272615.1). Classification (NCBI taxonomy): domain Eukaryota; kingdom Viridiplantae; phylum Streptophyta; class Pinopsida; order Cupressales; family Cupressaceae; genus Cryptomeria; species Cryptomeria japonica. Next base: position 388,089,754 of record NC_081415.1, read on the forward strand.
TCTATTCATCATCCTCTAAGTTTTCATAATAAAATTTAACATTCTTCAACATGCCATCTTTAGTTATTTCATCTACAATTTCTGCACAAGTTTTAGGTGGTATGATAGTTACATTACCAGTTTCAAGTGCTAAGTCAATGTCACTCTTCTTCTTCCTAATGACAGTACTGGGTGCAGCTGTAGGTGTAGATTTAGGTGCTTGCTTCTATGTTAGTAGATTTATTGTGACCTTCCTAACTACTTTCTTCTTTGCTTCCACCTTTGTTTCCTCCGGTTTCTTCCTAACAACCCTTTTAAATGCTATCAGTGTGTCATCCTCTGATTCAGATTCTACAATAACAGGTTCAATATAAACTTCTGGATCCTTCCTCTTTTTGCCTTTCTCCGAGACAACATCAATTAGTGCCTTGATGTCCTTTGAGACCTTATATACAAAATTACTTGTTTTTCCTTCTTATTTCTCCCTTTTCTTCGGGTTGAACTCTGTTTCAACCTCTTGAGTTTTCTACTGTGCAGTTCCACAGGGCTTCTCTACCCCATCTATTGGTGCATCAATTAGCATTTTTGTGCAGGCATCAATAATCAGTGCATCTACCTCATAGCCCATTTCTTCAACCCAAATATTTTGTGGCTTAACTGCTTCCATGAGATTCTCAACCTTCTTTACCATGAAGCAAATGTCAGTAGAGTATTTTTCTACTATATGCTCAGGTACCCTTACCCTAGACCTCCTAGATTTTTGAAATGCCTTAAAATACCCCCATATCTTATCATCTCTCTGACTTCCTAATGCAACAATTGACTGTTTCAATTTTCTTCCTACCAGAATGTCATTGAAAGCCCATTGTCTTTTACCAAAACTAGGTGAATCATTCAAAAAATATAACATCAAACAGACTAACAAATTCCTATACCAAAAAGTTCCCTTCTTCTCACCCTTAATCTTTCCTAAGTTGATTAATAACTCATCAAGCATCCAACCGCATAGATCTAACCTTACATTATCTCTCATTATTTTATATGCAGCCAAAATGCATGAACTGGAAACAAAATTCAGTCGGTTTGACTAAGTTACCTTATATCCGATAATCATGCTACCAAATTTGATGTCGGTGTTGGTGATAGTGCTCACTTTCATGGATATTTTGTCAAATGTAGCACTGGTGATCTTCCTCACGAAGTCATTTGAAACTTTCTTATCTGGATGTTTCCCTACCGATGGCAAACCAGTAATTGCCCAGATGACCTCCTTGGTGATTTTGTAAGGTTTGTTCAACCATATCAATTCCCTATGTACTCTGCTCAGTACATATTTTGATTATCTCATCCTCAAACTCTAGAATATACAGAATGTCTGTAAACCCTAGTTCTTTAATATGTTTATATGCTGGTTTGATCTTTCCAAGTTCTCCCATTAGCTCACTAATATACATTCCCTTGATTTCTGAAGTTCCTAAGTCCTCTATATGATAGTGAATGTATGCCCTAACATCCTCTGCATACACATGTCCCTCCGAAACGCAAGAAAATGCTCCAACTAAATCTTCCATGGTAGCCACATGTGGATACAGCTTGAAAATTGGCCTGGGGCGGTCCTTGAACTCCACTACAGTTGGGTTTGCAACAAAAATAGGAATAGAAGATGATCTCGCTTCCATGTTTAAAGATAAATACCTTTTGGTTTCTCTCGGTGAAAACCTTCAATAAATTCTTCCAGGCACCAGTGAAATCGGTCAAGAAGAAATATGATTGCCTCTAAATAAGCTCTGATCGCACTTAGTTTCTTTGAATCACTCTGAAATCGCTTTGAATGTAGGGTGATTAACAATGAAGTGTATTCAACCTTTTAACCTTAAAGAAAAACCCTAATCTTCCTTTGACATAAATGACTATTGGTGAAAGATACTGGATCTTGCTCATAACATATCCATGCTAGATAATACTCTCCAATATTTGGAACATCTTCCAAAACCTCTTCCCAGGGCATATGCAACATCTTCATAAATTTTTCCTACCCCTAAGGCATCTGTCTTATTTATCGGATGAGCTTCCTGCTAGTGCAAGAGCAGCCTCATATGCCGAATAAGTAACCTAGACATTCCTATCTGATGATTGTTCTTTAGTCTTCCTAACCCATCTCTGAGTATGATCTTGCCAGATTTCACTAACCTTCTCTTTTCCTTTCTCATTTGATCCTCCAATACTAACCAGTGGATTTCTACTTCTACAGAACTTATCAATATGTTCAACTTCATTGCATGCATAACATGTAACATTGTTCTTCTGAATTGCTTTGCTAAAAGTGGCGAAATTGCTTGACCTGCACTGATTAGCCATATGTCCAAATTTTCCACAAGCATAGCATTTTACATTCATTCCTGCAATCTTCTTTCTTATGACCAAACTTATTGCATTTAGAACATTTACCGAGAGCAGAATCAGGGTTCTGATTTTCTCTGTTTCTACATTGCCTAGCCATGTGACCAAATCTATTGCAAACAAAACATCTACCATTGAATTTATAAGCATTGAATTGTCTTACCAGTTCCTTATGGTTTTAATCTTCAGTAGCAGTACTAAAACTCTTGTCTTGCTCAAATCCAAGTCCATTGGAATATCCAATCTACCTCTGTCTCTTTAATAACTCATCAAGTTGTGCTAAGCCGATCTTGAATTTTTCTTTGTACTCACTTACAGTAGTTAAATCTTCTCTTAATATTATCATTTGTCTCTCAAGCTCTTTCTCATTTCTCTAGGATTGTACCAAATCAGTTCTTAGCATATCATTTTCATGAACCAACCTACCACATTCTTCAAACTTGTTTTTTCAGGGATACAACAAGATTTTCTTCCTTTTTCTTTCCATCCTCAATCTCCTTAGACATCCTCATAGTTATAACTTTCATTTCATTCTTCATAACCATGTTCTCCTAACTCAATTTCTGACATTTTTCCTTAAGTGCATTTTTCTCTTCATCATCCTGATTTTGCAAAATTTCTTTCCTTCTAGCTTGAATAGATGATAGCCTCTCTTGTAGGACAAGAATGAATTCCTTAGAAAAATTCAATTCATCTTGTAGCTTTAAGTTCTTCAACCTTTCAACATCATAATCTTCAAGTTCCATCTCAAGCTGCTTTTCCAAAGCCATATTCATGGATTCTGGTTTCAGGATCTTCCTTGAGCTGTTAAACTTCCTCTGAGGCACAAGGCTCTGATACCAATTGTTGGAAACCAATAACACTGAGAGGGTGTTAGGTCCCGGAGACAACCGAGAGGGGGGGGGTGAATCAGTTGTCAAATAAATTCAAACCAAAAACAACTTAACCAACTTAATGCTTAATACCGGTAAACCAGTTAAGTATGTTGGTAGACAGTTTTAATAGTTAATTGCTATACCCGTAAAGATCAATGCATGAAACATAAACACAAAGTCATCCACAACACATGACACCAATATTTGTACGTGGAAACCCTGTAAGGGGAAAAACCACGCTGGGAAACCTTACCCACAATCAAATGATACTACTGTAGATAGTAAGTGTACATAAATGGGGTTTGCACATGCAGAAAGGCCAATAGCCTAGAGCTCACTACTCAATCACAAAATGGGAGTCACACTGACTATAGTTGGATGGTTAAATCCAATAAGAATGTACTGCACAAAATAGCATCTTCATATGCTGGATTCAGTACCAGTGTAATGCTAATATGCTTCTACAAAAACCTAACTTCACCTTCAAATGATGTCTTCGTGTATACCTCTACTTGATCTTGCATATACCTTCACACAATTCTTTTTCGCATTCCACACTTGATCTTACAAATAAGATCTTACATTTATACCATAACCTAAGACCAATTTTAGTAGGTTGGCTCTACAAGATATTACAATAAAAACATTTTACAAATAATATAATATCTGATGCAATAACCGATTGAACATGTCGGCTTAATGCATTTACAACAATAATTAATCATCTCCATAGCATGCCATGCTGATCTGGAAAAGATAAACCTGCCAGTGTAACCCTAGGTAACCGTGGACCTATTTGCCGGTAAAAGCAAATATGCAAATATGAATATACCAATGATTAATTCATTATGATAAGATGTCCACATGATGTCTTTGATATTACCAAGTGTCTTCCATATCATTTCAAGTGTCGGTGATCATTATATCCTATCAGTGAACCATATACCAGCAACTATGCAATACTTGCTTGCCGGTGAATGCTGCTGGATCTCCAAAGTGCTAGTGTTTTAGTAGGTGTTGACATTAGTGACAAAAATTATACCAAAATACCAACAATCTCCCCCTTTGGAATTGATGGCAACACAAGATGGAAAAACCATCAAGGTACCAAATCAAAAATGCCAAAAACCAACAATCTCCAAAAAGATCATAACCAGAATACCGAGAGTAATAGTCTCTCCCAAACAACAATCTCTCCCCCAGGGAGCAACATTTGTTATCCAAAGTTCCTCAAAAGATAATGTGTTTTTCCATAGATATCTCTCCCCCTTTGACATCAAATGTCAAAGTTATAATAAAACCAAGTTCATATACAAAATACCAAAATAGTAGATTTTAGCTTTAACAAAACATTCATACCCCAACTGGTATACCGGTATAAACAGAATTGAAATAAGTGAAGCAACCAATAAGCCAATCACATAAATGAGAACCATAACACACAGATTTATACGTGGAAAACCTCAAAGAGGAAAAACCACGGTGGGATTTGTGACCCACAACATCAATCCACTGGCCATATGAAGAGATATTACAATAAATGAGGGGCCTGCACTTGCAGGAAGGCTTATAGCCTAGAGCACACTACTCAATCAAAATAGGAGCCTCACTGACTACATAAAATTCTAGACAACAATCCAAAGAAGTGTGAACTACTAAGATAGCATCTTCTATGCCAAAATACAGTTCTGGTTTAAGCACTTTCTGTTCCGGTTGAAACCCTAAACTCCTTTGCCGGGATAACCCTTACAATAAATTCCTCACATGCATAATCTCTCTGATATATTTCGCATCATATTACATTCACATCATCATAATCTCTTGTCTCATGTCTATCTCCCTATATATCAAAATGATCTAATCAAACTTCCCTATATACCCCTATACAAATTTGTATGCCTTATGTCGGCTTACAAAGATCATAGGAATATGATATCAGACAAACTAGGCATTACCCTTTCTTGTGGTATTATGTGTGGGCAATCTTATAACAAATTATTTTCTTCTCCAATGTAATTTTTCTCAAGACTATTGGCATTGGCTCCAAGGTATGCTTCTTTGGTTGGGTCCTTTTTATGGCTCCTTTCTCAAACATTTTCAAATTTTGTCTTCTTTAAATATTTTGTCAACCTTTTCCTATCTCTGGACTCTAAGTCCTTCCATTATCATTTGGAACATTTGGCTTGAAAGAAATAGTAGAATCTTTGAGAAGTATCAGATTACATGTCGGCTAGATAACATAAATGTATAAACATTAAAACAAATTGTCGATTCTGGATCCAAGATATGTCGGCCTCCAATACCGATAAACTTTACTATACCATGTCGGCTTGCATTTCCAGTGACCAAAGAAATCTTTCTGGCCTGTTGTTGTCGGTGTCAGTGCCGGTGACCAAAGAAATCTATCTGACCTATCGGTGCCAATGTCGGTGCTGGTGTAGAATCTGTGTAGTGCATGCTGGTACACCATATGAAGCCAAAACACAAAATCATGTTGCCATCAATGACAACATAGTGAAACCAACTGATAGAGTGTCAATTTCCAACAAAAAGAGAATCATTTTTTTAATAATTAGTTATATATGCATTGACAACCTTTGAGATTGTCAGATTAATTTTCTAGATAACTTCCTCCAAAGAGTTAACCTCCTTCCAAAAAATACTCTTATTCCTTTCCCATCAGATACTCCAAACAATGATAGCCGACACCACTTTTCATAGAACAACAAAGAAGGAATCTCCAAATAATTTGGACCATGAAGGAAAAACATCCTTCATGTTAGACTGAAGGGGAGCTACCCAATTAATTTTCATTTGACACCATTTCCAACAACCCTAAGTAAAGCTACAATTCAGGAGAAGATGTTTCGTTGTTTCTAAAACTCCATCACAAAGCTCACAATTAAATGAAGGTGCAATACCCAAGGTAGACAATCTATTACTTGTCAAAATTCTACCCCTAAGGGCCATCCAAGCAAATGCACCGCCTTTCTAAAGTCCTTACCCATTCCAACAAAAAGAGTAGTCTCTGAAAAACATTAGAATCATCATTTTTTTAAAGCACTTTATATCCCTGCTAACTGAATATGAGCCATTTTTTGAGGGTAACCAAATGAGTTTGTCTTTGTAATCTTTAAAATATATCTCTCTTCTTTAGCTCTAAATTCAATAATGCTTTTTTATTATAGGGAACACTTACTATAGATATATCCTTTCGTTTACTGGCACATTCCATTTACATGAGAAAATTGAAAGTAATTATTGACTTTACAATCCAATTGAGATTATAATATGTTCTTTATGGTGTCTAGCTCTTGAATTTGATCCAGTGGAGAGAAAGCATTCCACGAGTCCTCCCAGAATCTAATTGAATCTCCATTATGAACTAACCATGTCAAATGAGGAAGGAATAAATTTTTGCATTTCACCAAAAAATTCCACATTTGGGATCTAGATGGGGGATCAAGTATAGTGAATGTTATTTCCGGAATAGCTGAATCAAGATATTTTCTCTAATTATTGAGGGCCAAATAGAAACATTATTAGTATACATTTTCCATACTAACTTGGCTCCCAAAGAAATATTTTTGTTGTCAAAGTTATGAATACTAGCCCCCCCATACCGCTTAGGTAAGCAAACCTTCTCCCAGGCCATTAAATGGATATTACTTTTGGGATCTCTATTTCCTTTCCAAAGAAATTTATTCAAAAGACTCTCTAACTCTAGCTTAACTCTTGAAGGCATCAAAAAATAGGAATTATGTAATTTGGAATTGTTTCCAGCATTGATTTTATCAACAAGATTCTACTAGCTAAAGACAACCAGGTGTTCTTCCATGAGTCAATTCTACTTTTAACCGAAGAAGCAATTTTTGACTAGAAACAACCCTTATTTAGACCTGAAAAATAAGGGAATATTAAGATATTTGCAAGGCAAACTACCGTGTTTAAAACCCAATACTACCATCAATCAATTAGTCAACAAAGGAGAGAAATGAAGGAGAGAAACTTTAGACTTGTCTGCATTCATTTTTTGCCTAGAAATATAACAATATACCTCCAACACTTTCTTGATAACCTTTGCTTCCCTCATGAAATAATAAGCAAATAAAACTATGTAATCGACAAATAAAATATGTGTCATGGCTAAATTAGTTTGAGGAAAAACAATTCCTTTCCATCTACCACTGCTATGAAAATATGGTGTTGCCATTGACCCAGAAAGAGTAAGTTTTATCCTTTCTCTTCCTTTTACTAGCACACAAGAAAGGCTTTCAAAGATTCTTGGGTAGGATCAATTTTGTTAGAAGGTTTACTCCAGATGTTGCTGAGTTCTTGAAGCCTCTAACCTCAATTTTGAAAAAGAATGTTTCTTTCAGCTAGTCTAAGGAAGGAAAGAGAAGTGTTGAGCTCATTAAGGAAGAACTTGCAGTTGCTACTACTTTGTTAAACCCATTTTTTCAAAAAAATTTATATTGTATGCATATGGGAGCATTGATAGTATATCAGCTATGCTAGTTCAAGAGAATGAGCATGGTTTGGAGCAGCCTTTAGCCTTTTTTAGTAAAGGTGTTAAAGAGTATGAAGAAAGGTATTCCTTTGTTGAAAAACATGTACTTGTTGTTAGAAGTATGAAAAAACTGAGACATATGCTTTCTAACAATAAGATCAAGTTGTTGGTTGCACACCCTGCAGTCAAGGAGTTTTTGCTGAGTAAAGAATTGAATGGTAAAAGGGTTAGTTGGGTGAGAATATGATGTTGATATCAATGTCACCAAACTGATTAGAGGAAAAGGTTTGTGTGAGCAGATTGTTGGTGACACAAACAACAATGTAGAGGATGAAGAAAAGGTTGTTCTAGCCATTCATGACCAAGAACGAATAGTTGTACCTACCTCTTCTACAAGATGGGTACATGATATGACACATTTCTTGTTAATTGGTGAGTGTCCTCAAGGTTTGTTTAAATAGAGAAAAAAGAAGGTATTATAGGTTGCAATCTATTCCCTATGTACTCCTAAATGGTATTCTTTTTAGCAAATATTTTTGTGGAGTTTTGTTAAGGTGCATAAAGGTTGATCAAGTAGATAAAATTTTACATGAGTTTCATTGAGGATTAGTTGGAGGTCACTTCTCACCAAGAGCTATAGCTCTTAAGATAATGAAAATGGGATACTATTGGCCCAATTTATTCAAGGATGCACACTCATGGGTAAGGAAATGCAAGGAGTGTGCCATATTTACAGGAAAAGAGAAGTTAATAGCCCTACCTTTGCAACCAATTCAAGTAGAGCAACCCTTGATGAAGTGGGGTTTGGAATTCATTGGAGTCATAAATCCACCTTCCAGTGTTGGTCATGAGTGGGTTCTCACAACCACTGATTACTTTACCAAGTGGACTAAGGTTGTGCCACTTAAAGAGGAAAATGAAACAACCGTTCTAAACTTTTATGAGGAGCTAATAACAAGGTTTGGAGTTCCTGAATCAATAGTTTCAGATAATGCACTTGCTTTCATAGGAACTAGAATATCTGATTGGGTTGTTAGAAATGGTGTTTATCTTAATACTTATTCTAAGTAGTATCCCCACGGTAATGGACAAGCAAAGTCCACAAACAAGAATCTTCTCGGGATCATCAAAAGAACTCTAGAAGGAAACCAAAGAGCTTGGCATACCAAGTTAAAATCAGCCTTATGGGCTAATAGGATTACACGAAAGAGGTCAACATGACTATCACCATATATTCTTGTTTATGGGAAAGAGGCAAGCCTTCATATATCTCTTGAATTTACAACCCTTTATCTAGTCAATCAACTTGACATGATTGAAGAAGAACCTATGACAACAAGATTGGCTTAGTTGGTTGAGTTAGAATAGGTAAGAAATGATGCATTGAGGAAGATGGAAATTCACCAAGCTCAAATGAAGATATAATTTGACAAGATAGCATCTATGAGAGTGTTCAAATAAGGGGACATTATTTTGAAATGGGATGAGCTTAAGAGAAGACCTGGAAAGCATAATAAATTTGATGTTTTTTGGAGTGGATTGTATGTCATTTTTTAGTGCAAGCATCACAATGCATTAAAATTATCTAAGGTAGATGAAGAAGTGGAACCAATCCCAATCAATGGGATTCATATCAAGCATTGTTTTTGAGGTGATGATAAATTTTTTATACATATTAGATTAATTGTATTTCCAATAAGGTGTTGTAACATCTTGTTTCAGTCATGTTACTCTAGTTTGTCATATCTGAAAGTGTTGTGGCACATCTCTAATAGTCTAATCTAAGTCTCAAGTGTTATTCTATGTTTCTAGTAGCAGGGTCTAGTTTGTTCAACTATGATTCCTGAATTCTTGAGTCTTTGTACCTAATTGATGTCAAAAAAAAGACTACTAGTCGTATGTGTTTAGCAAGCAAATACACTTGAGAGTCTCCAGAATGTTGTCCAATTTCAGTATTGCCTTAAATTGCATTATAGTTTATTTTTGTTATTAAAAAATGCTTTTAGTGGTTTCATTCTAGGTTAGTTGGAGGGTCAAGTCTTCACTTTGTGTCAATCTCCTAAGGCTTGAATGGGTTTCATGATATTTTGATAAGACTTTGATCATCATGTCTTATTAAAGCCTTTAAGTTTTATAAGTTTTTCTTGATAAAGGCAATATTAAAGTTTTTGTTTCCTCCAAAAATCCACATTTAAGATAGGCCTAAAGAAAAATTATGCTGAAGTTTTGGAGGGAAGTTTTATCGGTTCTTCTATGCATAATGGTCATTGAACTCAATTTTGAATTGAGTTAAGGGGAAGTTTCATGTGAGGAGGCAAAACTTGGTTTAAAACCCTTGTTTTTTGGTTGTCTTTTTTTTTTTTGGCCCCTTTCATGGCTGCCAGAAGTTTTTCACTCCAGATAACAACACTTCATGATTTATAGGAGCAGACACATCAATGGGAAAAAAACTTAAGGAATAAGAATATATGAGGAGAGAGCCACATTTTCATACATCAAGGGCTAATAACAAGGAATTTTCAAAGGAGGAGGTAGGGTTTCCTACATTCTCTATTGTGTCATTTGCTCATATGAGCCACACATTGATTTGAATGAATTTTTATTTTCTATAAAATGTCCTCACTATCACTCAAATTTTTATTCTCCTTATGGGTATGTGCACAAATATGGTGGTCATAAAAGTGGACACCACCCATAAAAAACATGAAAAAACAAGTAGCGTGTACGCGATTATAAAATTTGAAATCACCCCGTATGCACTTAGGTCTGTTGTTCCTGAGTCTAAAAAAGGTAGCGCATATGCACTGCTTTTAGGAAAGTGAGTGCGTATGCACTTCTTTTAGGAAAGTGAGTGTGTATGCGCTACTTTTAGGAAAGTGAGTGCATATGCAGTGCTTTTAGGAAAGGGAGCGCATATGTGCTCATAAGCCCTCAAGAACCGTGTACGCGGGTACCTATCAAAAAAAATTATAAAAAAATTGGGTCTTATTTTCCCGTGACCACAATGTTTTTTCCTCCATTTCCTCCATGAAACCATGAATGAGCTGCCTCATTTCTCCTCTAGACACTATGGATCAAGGTTAGTTTTTCTTATTTTTTGTCTTTTTTTCCCATTTATTCAATTTGTTTTACGTTTTGAATTTAATTTCGTTAATTTTGATTAGGTTTTTTAATTTTTTGTTTCAAAAACTAGATTTTGATAATCCACAACAAGAACAACAAAATGCACCTCCTAAAAACCTCGAAGAAAACCCACAAGATACACCCCCAGTTCCTCCTTTTGACTGCACACCTAAAATACAAGAGCAATTGAATAATCAGTTAGGGAAAAACACATCTAAAATAAATATAGTAATTAATAAATTGAAAACATCTGAGCTTGAGCATCATAAATCCCTTGCCACTAGCCTAGAAACATTAGCTAGTGGTGCCATAGCCGTTTCCACACAAATTACAAAATGGGGAAACTTTAGGGATAGGTGTCATCAATACTATGCTGATGGGTTATCATACAAGGGAGTGAAAAACAAAAATATTAGTAAACAACAAATATGTGCCCTTTTTGTTGATCCTAAAATAGGTCAGTCGTTATCTCTTAATGCAAAGAGGTTTCCTATACATTGGTGTACCAATGTGCAGATGAAGAATCTTTTTTGGTAGAGGTGGTGGATGGTCTTTGATGATCCAGGGCTATCCCACATTAATGTTTCCCACTTTCGACAATGAAGGAAATTGGCAAAAGTGGAGAATTGTGTTTGAGGGTCGTTCGAATGAAGTGGGGTGGTTCGAGCGAGCCCCCCCCTCCGGGTTCAAGCGAACCCGCCATCAGACGTAGGTTCGCTCAAATATCGGGTGGGTATGGGGGTTCGTTCGAACTCCTTAAAAATTAAAATTTTAAGGGGTTCGATCTAGCCCCTCCCTCCCCCCCTTCGCTTGAACCCTATTTACAATTGTTTTTTTTAAACTTCTATAAATTTTGAAAACAACAGTTAAACTGTCATTTTCCAACTTGTTTTTTCTGTCCAGTGGGGGTTAGAGAGAACCCAACGTCAGCATCACATCACAGTGCTCTATCTGCAACAACCAACGCATCTCACATTTCAGCTTTCGACCTACATTATTTTAGGTGCACAAAATAACCCTTTTTTTGTTTAATAATGTCTTTTTTTATTAAATTTATTCAAAAATAAATAAATAATTTGTTTGTTAATTTATTTTTTAATTAAATAATTGTATATTTATTGTTTTTCATCATTTTAGAAAAATGTTTGATAATTTAATGTTTTGATTGAAATTTGTCAATTTGTTTTTAAAATTACATAACTGTATATGTATTTTTTTTTCAACTCTAAAAAAAAATGTTATGAAAAACTTAGAAACTAAGGTGTATATTAGAACTTAGAAAAACATTAGCAAAAAAATAAATTAGGAAAATGTTACAAATCTAAATATAATAAATTAAAATGTTGGAAAAATTAATAAATTTTAATTTAAAAAAATATTAGAAAATTTAGATAACAAATTTAAACAAATTAGACAAAATAATTCCTCTACAATGTGACCCCTTTTTCACATCCTATTACACACACAACATGACCCCTTAAGACCACATATGCCCCTGATGACACTATACATTCCCTTAGGACCATAGAGGATCACATAGTGGACCCTAAGGGGTCACGCATGTGTTAACACATGCGTGACCCCTTAGGACCGCATGTGACCCAATATAAAAGCCTAGTGTGTATGACATACCCCTTATTCCATTACATAGTGTCGTAAGAGGTCATATGTGATCCTAAGGGGTCACACACATGTGTGACCCCTTAGGACCACATATGACCCCTTATAATATCCTAGTGTACTTACGACATTCCCCTTAGGATCACATAGTGTCCTAAGGGGACATATGTAGTCCTAAGGGGTCACACATGTGTGACCCCTTAGAACCGTATATGACCCCTTATAAAATCCTAGTGTGAACGACATACCCCTTAGTCCATCACATAGTGTCCTAAGGGGTCATATGTGGTCCTAAGGGGTCATGCATGTGTTAGCACATGTATGACCCCTTAGGGCCACATATGACCCCTTATAACATCCTAGTGTACATACGCCATTCCCCTTAGGATCACATATATGTGGTCCTAAGGGGTCACACATGTGTTCTAACACATGCGTGACCCCTTAGAACTGCATATGACCCCTTAGTCCATCACATAGTGTCCTAAGGGGTCATATATGGTCCTAAGGGGTCACACATGTGTTAACACATGCGTGACCCCTTAGGACCACATATGACCCCTTATAACATCCTAGTGTACATATGACATTCCCCTTAGGATCACATAGTGTCCTAAGGGGTCATATGTGGTCCTAAGGGGTCACACATGTGTTATATATATATATATATATATATATCTTTGTCATGAAAATGATCTCTCTCTCTCTCTCTCTACAATTATTTATACGATACAATAAAATATAGGTCTAATTTTTTTTGTTATTGACTTATAATTTTTTTATATCTATCATGTTCTTGAATTTTTGATGTATTCAAGATTTAAATATATATATCTCTCTATCTCTCTGAAATATATGTTTTCTCTCCCTCTCTCTCTAAAATATTTGAATTTTCGATGTATTCAAAGATTTAAATTTTTGATTATATATATATATATATATATATATCTGAAATATATGTTATCTCTCTCTCTCTCTCATGAAAATGATATCTCTCTCTCTCTCTCTCTCTCTCTCTCTGTAATTTAACTATTTTTAATTTTTAATTTTTTAAATTGAATGCACTTCATGTGTGTGTGTGCTTACTTATTTATTTTAACTTTATGACATACCTAGATAGATGGCATCCCAAGATATACCTTCATAGGCTCCTGATCAAAAGCCACACATTGATGATATAGATCCTCCACACCAGGATCCCTCGTTGCTCGACATTGCTACCATTTTTCGGTACAATGATCGTGAGCTGCATAGGTTGAGGGTCATATTAGATGACCCCCATACTGATGGCATGTACAAGAGTACATGCACATCCATTTTTGATAGTTTGTAGACATTGAGGGACCACTTAGTTTCTCACACCTCATTCTCACTTGAGGTTATAGAGGATATTTATAGACAGTTGAGGAGTGAGGTGAGGAGTCTTGATTCTTTTGCTAATGTGGTGAGGGTGGTCTCAAAGGAACCATCAAGTAGAGATTCTTTCCATAGTATCAAGAGAAGAGTAAGGTGAGAGGATATCAGGTCACGAGATGTATCGACCCACAGGTTGCATCATTGATTTACCCACACTTCTTAGCTGCCCATGGTCGTTATCCTAATAACGACCGAATACCATTATACTTTGCACAACATGTATTTTTTGAGGTTCGTTGTCAGATGAAACCAAACTACCTTGATATTCCAGCATATTATGGATAGGGGAGGGTTAGGATTGCTAATAGAGATGAATATCATAGGCATGATAGAGCTCCGCCTAGACACAGGGACCTTGTTGGCCAGAGATTTCCTGTAGTAGTCCCATCCCTGGCCCCCATAGCGGATCACGTTATGATTGATTCTTAGAGAGAAGCAATTGATAGGATTGGACAGATTGCATCAACAATAACCACCATATCATTTGACAGGCTAGGCAGATATATGATGAATCAACCACATTCAAGATCATCCACAGATCATGCATCTTCTAGTCACGGGGTGGCTTCAAATTTAGACGATCAGTATATTACTACTGGCATCCCCTCCCCAGATGAGGTAGCAGCTATAGTTGGAGGTAGTAGATATGTACAGATGTCGCAGTATTTAGCTAAGGACCTACTACATCCTTACCATTTTATTTCATCTAGACTTGGGATACCATTGACTGATTTTAGAGAGGAGATTCTCAGAGACGGGTAGGCTACCGCTCCATCGATGCATACCCTAAGGCAGTCACAACATTCTCATCACTCTACGCATGCTCTGGGCACTGACCCACCTACAGATCACTCTATTGCTACAGAGGAGGATATACGAGCTGATCAAGTCCATATCATTGATGAGGGCTTGGATTCATTTGAGGAGCAGCTGTGAGGTTTGAGCCATACTGGGTTTATGGATATGCTACTACAGTCAGATACTTCATCCACGATGCCTCGTCATCTAGTTAGCCCCTTACACTCCTCTCATAAGTACATCCAGAGAGAGATATGCAAGCACGAGTGATGTGGTTGATATGATCACAAGACATGATCAGACTATACAACCTACTCCTGATACATAGGTATTTACATACACGTGTGTTTAAATTTTTACAAGACATGTATACATGTTGTAATGTATGATAAATCTATATATAGATCATTTAGTAAATCTAGTCCTAAGTTAATTTGTATCATTTAAATTGATCCTGGACTAATCCTTAAATACATACACATACACAGATATATATGTGTGTGTGTGTGTGTGTGTGTAATAGTTATCTCATGTCACTCCTAGCTTGAGCTCTGAGCGTGTGTATAGGAGAGATTGTTTTGATGTTGTTAGTGGACTAGTTAGTTATGCTTTTTTGTATATATGTACATGTATGTATGTGTGTTACAGTTTATATTTTAATTTTAATTTAACTCTAGTCAGATTTGATGTACATGTGTCTAGAGAGATCTATATTTAATATTTAAATAAATTCTACTTTTGCAGGGGTCTATTGGACATCCAGACTCTCACCAGGACTCTCTCTTAGATGGTCGCTATATTCATGGCTGACATGATGCATGTTGATTTGCTGGACTTTATAGCTCATTTGTTTATCTTTTTATAGACTTTCATATTATATATATATATATATATATATATATATATATATATATATATATATATATATATATATATATATATATATATATATATATATATATATATATATATATATATATATATATATATGAAGTTTAGACTAGATTATACTTTATACAATTTGTGTTTGATCAGATTATATATTTCATGCACACATGTACATGTTAGATTAAATGTACTTTAACAGTTTATGTTCGATGGACTGGATTATATATATCATGTGCATGTATGGTTAGATTATACTTTATATATACATGTATAGTTTGTGCATTTGATCCTAGATTAAATATATCGCATCATTTGTATCCAGATAATTATATATATGATTGAATGAATGTGCATGTTAGATTACTTACACACTTTAAATATATATGATTGAATGCACATGTTCTCTAAATATGTTCAAACAAAAGAGTATATCCACTCCACTGTGCAAGCCATGAACAATATAAAAATCACACTTGTTAATTAATATCAAATGAACAAACTAAACTTAATACCATGTACTAAATAGTTCACAACACATCACTTAGTGGTTCAGAATGCTCTTCAATTATTACACATGTATGTCCTAATTTAATATATCAATTTTACACATGTACATTCTAATTTAAATATGCATTTTTAATTAAATTTGTGTGCATGTACATCTTTAATTAAATAAATACACATGTCCTAATTTACTTTACATACATGCATTTAGAATTAGATATCTACTATATACATCCTAATCAACTGCATACTTCACCTGCCTTAACACATTTTCAGCTCATCCACATGTCCCAATTTACTTTGCATACGTGCACGTAAGTATTATTTAACATACATACAAATCAACCTCATACATCCTAATTAGATATAATTGAAAATTTCATGTATTTAAACTTAAAAAATATATGGTCCACACAAGCCATATATATATATATATAGATCAAATATTTATCCAAGTTTCAAAACAAGTTAAGTTCTAATTTATCAAGTATTAATTCAATTCATGGGTTGAACCACATGTACTTTGGAAATAATAAATAGTTCATGCCACATCAAGTGGTTTAGAATGCTCTTCAACAACACTTAATATTTTGTCATGATCTTCACTATCTAGTCTCCACTTTTGAGACCGCCCGCGACATGGAACTGTTTGAAGAATTAGGCCAATAGCAATGACCAAGTGGCTATATTGATATACCTTGTTATCAATTTGGTATTCAGTGAAATGAATCCCATGTTGAACAATTTTAACTTGTTTGAAATATGTCCCTTGCACTACAACTGAGCCTGCATGTACATGTATATAAGAAACGTGAGAAATTAAAAATTTGCACGCAAGAAATTTCTACATGTTACTACTTATCAAGTTGCCATTAGTTTTTATATTCAAAGTCATACTACATATTCTAGTCGGTTAGCACTACCAAATCATGCAGCCAGTACACATAGAGAGGTCGGTATGTACAGTCTAGTCGGTTATAGAGGAAAGCAGTCACAGAACGCAGTATACACTAAGTTGTCTACCGAGTATCTTTTTGAGACTACCGAGCAGTAAAGATGACACACCGAGTTGACATACACCGAGTGAAACGTGTTACCAGTTACATTGAACCTGGATATGCATATGAAAATGTGCTACAAGATCAAGGTACATCTAACCGTTATTACATTGGAAATTGCACCAAAAGATTGTGTATGATTTTAAGGACAATCTAACCAATGAAATATTTTGTATAGTTATTCATTCGAGGAATCTTGTTTGTAAGATCGAAGCAATGAATTGGATCACTGTTTTAAGAGATCTATTTATACAGCATGAGTGAAGTGTATGTACGCATGAAAAAAGACTATTATAGAGACACAGAGGTCACCGAGAAGGTTTTCAGAGAACAGTCGAAGAATAGAGTAAATAGAAGGGTTTACCGAGTTACTATATGGGTTACCGAGGTATGCTATAAGCAAGGTAATCTATTCTGAGCACATAGAATCTGCTATAACATTTCAGATGTAAAGTTGTAGATATTTGTAATGATTTTATTGTAATATTGTGAAGTTGAAAGAGAAACCTTTAACAGGGTAAAAGACTCTAATCAAGTCTATAAATTATAAAGCCTCTAACCAGGTGCAACATTTAGAATAAATGTTGTAAAATCCTTTAGCAAGGTAGATCTAATAGATCTTGTTACTCCTAACAGGGTAAGCTATCAAAAATAGCTAAAATGTAGCTCTAACCGAACATTCTTTATTATTGCAGTAGTGAAGTTGTGGGTGCCATCCCCACCATAGTTTTTCTCTCTAACCAAGAGTTTCTGTGTAACCAAAATATATGTGTTATGGAGTGAATCATGTATGATTGTTATCTATTTGTTTTAACTTTATTTTATGTTATTGCACTATTCTGTTTATGCATAACAGTAAGGTTATTATTGAAAGAAAAGTTTTGGAGTACTGATTCACCCCTCCCCTCTCAGTACATTAGCTTTCCATATTGGGCCTAACAATTGGTATCAGAGCTTGAATCTTGGAAAAGGGTTTAACTACCTAAAGAGAAAGATCTTATCAATGGAAGGCTTTAAACAATCTCGGAGGATTGTATATCTAGAAGAAGAGCTGGATCATGCTAATCAAGTGATTGCAGACATGCAAAGGCAAATGCAAAAATCTTTGAAAGTAAGAAGAAGATTATCTGATGACTTGCAAGATTCTCAAGAGTTTGTGGAACAAATTGAGACATCATCTAAGAATAGTATATCTGAAGAAACTAAAGAAATGATTGGAGTATTGAAAGAAAAGAACAAAGCATTGGCTGATCAACTAAAAGCAATGAAAAGAGAACATGAACATTTCAGTACACAGATGACTGAAAATCTAGATGCATTGAGGACAGCAAAGGATAAAGAAAGAGATCAACAAAGAGAGAAACAACAACTTGAAGTCTTAGTATCTGATAAAAATGATGAAATCATAAGGTTAACTGGGATTAAACAAAATATGACATATCAACTAGGTTATGCACATCATGAAACAATTCTGAAGAATGATGAAAATCAAGCATTGAAACTTGAAGTATCAAGGTTGACCGATGAACTTGAAACAAAGAAGAAATCCAAAGAAACATTGAAGAAAATTTATGAAGCATCAAAGATGTTGGATGAGCAACTGAATACAAGAAGACCCAACAAAGATGCAGGACTAAGTTACAAAGGAAAAGAATCTACCGAGAAAGGAATTCATAATACCGAGAGAGGAGAATCATCAAAGCAAGCTGGAAATAGGAATAACATCAAAAGAAAGAAGCCTATTTGCTACTACTATGAAAATCAAGGTCATACTGCCAACATATGCCAAATCAAAAAAGGTAAGCAACCGAATATCACTAAATCAAATGGTTATTGTTACAATTGCAATAAATATGGTCACACATCTAATCAATGTAGGACAAAGTCTATTAACAATTATCTGAAGGAAAAATTCAAAGGGTTTTGTAGAAACTGAAATAGATATGGACATAGTACTGAGAAGTGTTGGCTTATAGTACCGAGAAGTGTTGGCTTAAGCAAAAGAACTACATGTGGTCTGCACACAGAGCAAATACTAGAGGTTACCGAAATCACACAAATCCTTACCGACAATATGCAGCAGTACCATGGGATTACAATACAAGGATATGGTGTGAATGTTGTGGAAGATATGGACATATAAGTGCCAACTGTTTTATAAGGTTTGGAATGAACAGCCAAAGATCATGGAGAAATCCCAGTATGGCATGTTTTCATTGTCACAAAGTTGGACATTTAGCTAGAGATTGCAGAGATCAACCTAGAGGAGACATTGAAGAGATAAAAGAAAAATTAAAGATGATTTGGAAAAAGAAGGAAATTGTGTCAAATGAAGAAAGCACCTTACCTACTAAGTTAGGTGCACCTATTCCAAATTAATCAGCAAAGGTATGAAGGGACTGCATTCTCTGAAGGTTAAAATCACAACAGTTCCTATTCTATTATGTACTAAATTCAAAATCTGCATAGTTAAGATGCATTAGTAAGTTTGAAATTCTATCAAAAGTACTTTACAAGAAACCTGTCAAGTTGGTGAATACAAGAAGCCTGTCAAGTCGCTAAATGAAGGAAATTTGGTTACTCAGTTAAAATGAAAAAAAGGAGTAAATTGGTTAAAGGTGAACCGAGTGCATTTAATGTTTTTGACCTAACCCACACGGAGCTCGATAATGTATTTTGTGTACTTAAAGGTATTTTCGTGGTCATTTTCACTCACCAAGTTTTCAAAAGAGAAGAGCAGAGCGAATCAAGGTGATCAAACCTCATTCAAAGCGAATCCAAGGTATTTACATATATCTCATCACACTGTTAAGCTAGTTTACCAATCTTATCAAATTGCTATTATCTACTGAGTGTGAAGTGTCTGTCGTTTGTAAACCATCAAACCCTAAGGATAGTTTGCTAGTTTTATCTAAAATTTACAAATGGCACCCAAGATCCAAGATCCCATAGTTGTCAAGAATGTCGAGAAGCCCACACTGAAATACTCTTTAACTCCTAAAGTCGCCTCTGAACCGGATGACAAAACTGCCTTTTCACTCATCCCGGATCAAGTCTTGTTAGTTGAAGATGTTAGATTCTTCACCAAATGCCATGTTGAAGAACTCGGTCATGTTGAGATAAGTGACACATATGATGAGCTATGTACTAATGGAAAAATGGATAGCAAGTACGAGCATATCAAAATCAAAGGATTAACTGAAGCCCTAACCTATCCCCATGTGTTCAAACCCCAGTGGGTTAAGTTTGTTTTGAGCAGAGTTCATGATGATTTCATGTGGCTAGAAGAGAAACCATTCAAAATCACTAAGGAAATCATTCATGTGATCACCAGTTATCTTATCTATGATCATGCACGAGCACAAAAGATGATATCACAGAAGAGTTAATTAGTTTAACTGGAGTAGAATCTGATTACCGAGGACTAAAATTGAACAATGTCACTGATGCAGAACTTAAGTTTGTAATTAGAGTAATTGGTTATTTTTTCTTCCAATCAGCAAGGGAAACACAATGTACCCTGTGCCGCAGTTGACTTAGCCTATAAAATAGTGAAAAAGGGAATGAAAGTTGATTTATGTGAAGTGTTATTGAAAAACTTGTTTGAGAACCTAAACACAATAAGGAAGCCGAAGAAGAACAGCTCGTCAAATACACTGAAGTTTGGTTCACTTCTTGTATGCATGTTTTTCTACTTTGAGAAATTCTTTCCATCAGTCGGTAAAGTAGTTTGGGAGCTACACCGACCAATCACCCATCAAATTAATGACTTTATCAAGAAATTGGGAGATAATTTCAATGATATCATGGATGACTACTTCAGCAAATTTCAAGAGAAGATGCACAACAGGTATTGGATTCCACCCTAGCTAGTAGAGAAATATAAAGATGATATATGCTTTGAGGTAGACACCGATTACTGTTATGTGAATGCTGTGGAACCAAGGACTCAATCTTTGCCACCAATGGGTTATGAGATTGACTATGATATCACACAACATCAAATTGATGCATTTCTTACACTGCCAAGGCATGCTACCGAACTAAGATATGGAACTTATGAAGAAGTTAAGGAAAAGGTAAAAATGAGCATTCTAGTACCTAAAGCTACAAGAAAGGCTACAAAGATGATTAAGGCATTATCTGAGAAATTCGGAGAAGAATCTTCCTCCACACGTGTCAAAGGCACTCTTGCCATCACCGAAGAGGAATCAGAATCTCAAGAGGTAGCAATAACATTGAGCACCGAACTGCCTAAGGGTAAAGTATTGAAAAGAAAGAAATAGGACATTCCAAAGGCCCTACTGACTCCTCCAACAAAAAGACCTAATACAAGAGCATCAGCTGCATCACTGAGTAAGAAACAAAAGAGTGTTACTGCTCCCAAGGTAACCAAGACCTACAAGAAATCTACTTAGAGACTCATTCTGGCAAAAGAGTCTAGTGATACAAAATCTGAAGATGCAAACAAATTCCAAATTGTCAAAAGCAAGAAGGTAAAGATACATAGTCTTGAAAACTTTTGTGCAAATCTAAAAGAATATGGTGGATTTGGTTTCTTTAGATATGTCAAGTATGAGACTAGAAATAATGATGAGAAGTGACAAATTGAAGAAGTTGTCATTTGTACACTTCTAAAGTTTCGGCTAGCTCCATTAGAACTAGTAAAGTCACTTTCGAGTGAACTCTACTTACATATTGATAACAGGTGGAAATATGCAATGGACTCAGAGAAACAAATTAGAGAAAGAAGTCTAGTCCATCTATTTCCTGATATGTCTGTAGTAGAAATTAAAGAACATTTGACAACCTACAATTCTAAATTTCTTGTCAAACAGAGAGCCTTAAAATTGATGAATGGGCTATATATCGATGTAGAAAATGAGATAAAAGAAAAATGGTAGGAAATCTTCAAAATAAAAGATGTTGGTGAATAATCTAAAGTTGAAATTGTTGATGTCACCGAACAAGATCCTGATGTCACCGAGCACGGTCCTGACGCTACCAAGCAAGACCCGACTGACACTATTCAAATTGACGAAGATGTCATGGATGCAAAAGAACAGGAACAGGAGATGATCGAAGGCACCACATATGCAAAACTTGTATCCATTGAATCTGTGTTAGTACAAGTTCAGCCTTATCTGCCGATCAATCAACCTGTCTCAATCGAAGCTCCTAAAGATACAACACAAGGCACCGAAGGTCACTGGTCTGAAGCAATAGAAGGTACAACTCAAGAAAAGACCTCTCAAGCACCGTCAAGCACTAAAAAATGTAGCAGCTGAGACACACAGTACCGAGACACCAAAAGACACCACAGCAGCTATAGGAACCGACCAAAGTGTTGCCTCTACTGAGCAACCTACCGAGGGTCAGCAAGCCTCTCAAGCTATTGTCTTAGTTCAATCGACCAAAGGTAAAGAGAAGAAGGTGAAAAAGCATAGTTTTAAAGTTGATTTGACTAAACCGATAGTGTTGCCCAATGTGGATATCTCAAAATTAAAGGGGCAAGAACTTATTGATTTCGGTGAACTATGCAAAGCAAAGGCCAAACAAGAAAAACGAATGGCCATTCAAAAGAAGAATAAAGTACTTCAAAAGGTAAAGACACTACTGACAGATATGCTACCTACAGTTACAGTGTCAACCGATGCAGCCATCCACATTCAACTGGATGAACTCCTTACTCAAATAGAAACATCTGGAGTTGATGCATCTGAGTACTTGAGCAAGCTAAAAGACAAAGAGCTTACTGCAAAAATGATTGAAGAGGTACAAAAAGCTCTAGCTATTGGGAAAGTCAAGCTTGTCAAATTCATTGCTAAGTTGTCCCCTCAACTCAAGCATATTCTTTATTTATTTCAGAAACTTTGCACATTTTCCATATTCATTAAAGATATCAAGAATAAAACTGATGCAATTGAGAAAGAGATCACCGATCTCTCAAATAAGTTGACTCCTAAGCCCAATTCAGTTCAAAATTTTTATACCAAGCTTCAATAGCTCATGGCTCAACAGTTAGAACTCAGAAATGAAGAACATAAGATCCGGATGGATATAATGACACTCTAGACATTATTCCTTCCTCATCTTTCATCAGTTCAAGAACGGATTAACCGAGCTACATGCCTATCTACTACATAAGAGGGAAGCACCCTTGACGGCTTAATATCACTATTGGCTGATATTCAAGCACAAAATTCTTTAATGGAAAGTGTAAAGGATGCACTCTCTGTCGCACTCACCGATGCCCGAAAAAAGTATAAATCTATTTTTGATTAGTTACCACCCCTGGATGGAAATTAAGTTTTTGATGTTTGTCAAAAAGGGGGAGTAATATAATATATTTGGGGAGTAATACAGTTTTGATACAGTATTCAGAGTATTGTATACAGGGGGAGTATATTGAGTAGAGTATGCAGAGTATTCAAGGACAGTAAGCAGAGCACACAAGCATAGAACCGAGCATGCAAAAATTAGAGTTATGTATAGTATAATGATAAGGGCAGTATATCTGAATATACTATTTCATTGACTATTGTATTTACTGTTAAGTATAGTCATTTTGCAAAGTATATAGATTTTTGAGTTATGACTTTGAAAGTAGTTTTTGTCAAACATCTCAACTAATGTCAAAAGGGGAGATTGTTACTACTTATCAAGTTGCCATTAGTTTTTATATTCAAAGTCATACTACACATTCTAGTCGGTTAGTACTACCAAATCATGCAGTCGGTACACATAGAGAAGTCGGTATGCACAGTCTAGTCAGTTACAGAGGAAAGCAGTCAC
The DNA here is from genome assembly GCF_030272615.1 of Cryptomeria japonica. Classification (NCBI taxonomy): domain Eukaryota; kingdom Viridiplantae; phylum Streptophyta; class Pinopsida; order Cupressales; family Cupressaceae; genus Cryptomeria; species Cryptomeria japonica. The sequence continues at coordinate 388,113,720 of NC_081415.1, forward strand.
AGAACGCAGTATACACCGAGCTGTCTACGAAGTATCTTTTTGAGACTACCGAGCAGTAAAGATGACACACCGAGTTGACATACACCGAGTGAAATGTGTTACCAGATACATTGAACTTGGACATGCATATGAAAATGTGTTACAAGATCGAGGCACATCTAACTGTTATTACATTGGAAATTGCCCCAGAAGATTGTGTATGATTTTAAGGACAATCTAGCCAATGAAATATTTTGTATAGTTATTCATTCAAGGAATCTTGTTTGTAAGATCGAAGCAATGAATTGGATCACCATTTTAAGAGATCTATTTATATAGCATGAGGGAAGTGTATGTATGCATGAAAAAAGACTATTACAAAGACACAGAGGTCACCGAGAAGGTTTTCAGAGAACAATCAAAGAACAAAGTAAATAGAAGGGTTTACTGAGTTACTATATGGGTTACTGAGGTATGCTATAAGCAAGGTAATCTATTCTGAGCACATAGAATCTGCTATATCATTTCAGATGTAAAGTTGTAGATATTTGTAATGATTTTATTGTAATATTGTGAAGTTGAAAGAGAAACCTTTAACAGGGTAAAAGACTCTAATCAAGTCTATAAATTGTAAAGCCTCTAACTAGGTGCAGCATTCAGAATAAATGTTGTAAAATCTTTTAGCAAGGTAGATCTAACAGATCTTGTTACTCCTAACAAGGTAAGCTATCAGAAATAGCTAAAATGTAGCTCTAACCAAGCATTCTTTATTATTGCAGTAGTGAAGTTGTGGGTGCCATCCCCACCATAGTTTTTCTCTCTAACCAAGAGTTTCCGCGTAACCAAAATATATGTGTTATGGAGTGAATCATGTATGATTGTTATCTATTTGTTTTAACTTTATTTTATGTTATTGCACTATTCTGTTTATGCATAACAGTAAGGTTATTATTGAAAGAAAAGTTTTGGAGTACTGATTCACCCCTCCCCTCTCAGTACATTAGCTTTTCATATTGGGCCTAACAGTACATACATATGAATCAGTTCAAACATTCCATAGCTCATTTTAGATTTTGTTAACTTCTTTCTCTCTTCTATGCAACGCAATAAATAATAACTAACACCTTCTATATTTCCATCTTCTGCTATGACTGCAAAAATATCTCCTGCAATTTGAAACAAGTTAAAAAAAATGTAAACATCATTTTTAAGGAAATATTTACATGTACACAACATTTTTTAAGGATATATATATATATATATATATATATATATATATATATATATATATATATATATATATATATATATATATATATATATATATACTTTAAATATATATGTGTACGTCATATGTACGTTTTTTAATCAATCCTGAAATATGATCATAATCACTGGAAATCAAAGGAATTTCTTCAAATATTTCATCCTCATTTGAATCCTCGTATGTGTCAGAAACATCTAGTGGCACCAATTTCCATTCACTAACATATCCAAGCTCTTGGTTCTTGCAATCAATATAGTTTTCCAAAATGCAATCAGAACAAAAACATGAATAATCCCTAGCATATAATGTCCATGGGCGATTATCTGTACCCATGACACAATGCAAAGATCTTGTCCTCTCCATGCTCTTGCATCCATGCATTGATCTTTTATCCACATCTGCAAAATGTACATGTGTACACGAACATACGTGTAGATCAAGTTGTTAAATTGAAACATTTGAACTAGGAACATTTTAAATTTTTTTATTTTTTTTAAAATAAAACACTAAAAGAGAACACATACCGGTTATCTCCCAAAACACTCTATATGGAATGGTTTTGTATGTTCTCGATGATGATTCACCAGGATAATTAGGTTACTCAAAGTGTTTCTTACACCATTCAACAACATCATGTGCATCGTCTATACGATCTCCTATGTAATTTATTTGATGCTTTCTTAGAGCACGTTTGATACGAGCTCCTGCACCATCATGTTCACCCTTTCCATGACCACTCTCAAAAAAACTCCAAACATGTGGTATTTTTTCATTTCGATGATATCTACATAGTGCATAAAATGGCCTCTAAGATTTAAATTGTGCATAAGACCAAACAAAATGTTTAACTATTGTTATGCCTCTCTCTTTCAAATATTCAAAAAACATCTTAAAGTAATGTTGTACAAAAAGTGTGTCATGCTCCTTATCATCATTGATATAGAAGTGGTACTCTTTCTTAATGACACAATTTTTAAATGTACTATCAACACCATACAAATACATCTATGCATGTCGATAACATAGGTGCACCAAAATAGTGATTTGCTTTGAAAAGTAATACTTTGATTGAATCTCTTTTTGATGCGCAAAAGAGTAATTTTCTACAAAGTCCACTACGGATAGAATAGTTCCAAGTAGGAAAGTGTCTCTTAATCTTTTAAATTGTTCTGCTTGCCACTTGGCAAAAAAACCATGGCATATGTATGGTTTTATCAACTTACAATTTTTTTCCATAAATGTTCCAATAGGTATTTCCTCTTCTACATAATCTAACCTTGTAGATTCCTTTCCAAATTTTGTTTCAAATTTTTTGTACTTGTAACTCTTGCAGTTTACCATCTTCCTCATGTCAGTATCTTCATCTCTCAAAGGCAATTCAGCCAAGTCCCCGCATGTTCCACAAATTCTTTTTATGCAATTTATTTGACCGGTTGCATTATCATCTGATTTATCACATAAGATGGATGCTATGAATTGACTTGTTCATTTAGGGGGATCATTTTTAGAACCATCTATCTTCTCTAATCTTTCGAAACACCTGATAATATAGATCAAATTCGATGTGATAACGACAACAACAAGTTTTGAAAACTTTTTTTACCTTCACATAATATGGCCTTATCCGTTCAAACATGGTTTGTCCTATCTTAATATGAGGGTTTGTTTTAGTAAACAACACATACAATTCATGTTTTGTTGTGTCTATCCAGTGTTTTACATGGAGATCATAACAATCAAGACCAATCCTTTGCTTGATAACATCTCCACTATTTGATGAAGGATGAGTATTATCATTCCAAAAACTTGTCACAAAGTTCCTAACAACATCTTCAATTCTATTAGAATGAGGAGCTCTACATATAATTGCCCAATTCCCTTCTGAGGTAGTATCATCCAAACTCTTTCTCCTTTTAACATATTTTAATATTGTGCTTCTACTAAAACCAAACTCAGATGATAGTGAAGAGATTTGTCTTTTTTGAGGGACTTTCATTTACTAAAAATGTCAACATCACTCTTCTTGAAATGGTCTTATCTACTGTTTGATATTTTTTACCAATGTTCACCAAACCTTTCTTAAAATTATCAACAATAGATTTTTGTAGCTGAGAAGTTTTCCTCTTTTGACTTGTTGTATCTATACCCAACAATTGCAGTGGATCTATTAAGTTTTTATGAGTAAGTACAATTGATTACAATTGAGCTTTTTCTAGTGTAGTATCAAGATTGTTGAAATGAGACATTATTTCTTTTGCACTTTTATTCATTGACCTCCTTTTGGTATGTCTAGGTTCTTCATTGAGACATTTCAGCTCATCCACATCCATTTCAAGTAAATGATCTAAATTTTTATAAGAAATATTTCTCTTCACCTATTTAGCTAGATCCACAATATGCTCATCCATACCAGTGGTAGGAGGTAAGGAGCCTGACCCCTCTCCTTCAACCTCCATTGGTTCAACTTGGACAAGCTCCTCCCTATGTTCATCAACTATATTGTGTTCTTCAACAGGTTCATTTGCCTTGACTCCCGCTTCAGAACTCCGTTCTTCTCGAGCCCGTTCTGCACATAATTTAAGATGACAGAGAATATTTTTTATGCAATGAAATTCCAAGTTTAATTTGAAACCAATTTTTTAAGACATTTAGTAAGACGTTTAAAAATTATGTCATAACAGGTGGACTATAATGTGATGTATTTAAGACCTATTATTGCATAATAGACCTCCTAATATCACATGTAATACCTATCCTAATATGATCTGCATAATATACCTATCTTAAGGGGACTCTTGAGTATAATGTGAAATGTTTTTGCATACGTGAAGTCATATAAATAGAACCTATCATGACATAATAGGTTCTAAATTTATGTCACATTTAAGACCTATAATCAATGTAATAAGTCCTAATATCACATAATAGGCATTATTATTAATTAATATGACCACGTATGCAAAAACATTTCACATTAATATACTTGACTCCCCTTAAGACAGATATATTATGTGATATTAAAGGACCTATCACATGAAATTAAGTACATGTCTTAAATATAATATAAGTTAGAACCTAAATTATGACATAATAGGTCTTATTAATTTTATGAATTAATACAAGACCACATATGCAAAAACATTTCACATTATACTTTACTCCCCTTATGACCTAGATATTATGCAAATATTAGGACCTATAATGTATGTGATATTAGGACCTAAATTATGCAATGATAGGTCATTAATTTATCACATGTACATAATAGGCCCTAATATATCATAAATATAGACATCTTAAGGCCCAAACTCACGTATATAATGTAAAATATTTAAATTGCATACGTGATCATGTTATTAAGTCACAATAAGACCTATTAAGTCATAATAGGTTCTAAATTTTTAATTAAAACCATGATCTATTATAAATGGACTTAATTATATAGGAGAAAAAGTCAATTACACAACAAGCAAGTTAATGGAATTTGAAATTTGCAAATACACATATTATTTCAAATTAATTATGCTTTCCAACTAAAACGAGATTATTTTTAATCCTACTATTTCCAATTAATTTAATAAAAATATCATCATTTAGAATTAATTAAGATATAATTATTATATAAATTAAATTAATTTAATTAATATTTTTAAATTAATTTTCATTAAAAATATTAGATAAAAAATATTTAACTAATTAATACTAACAAATAAACACTATTTTTGGTACGCAATACATATAAAATTAAATAGAAAAAAAAAAAAAAAGCATACTTGCATCATGATATCTTTGTCTTCTTTGTTCTCGATATCTTTGTTCCATTTCGGGAGAATAATTCCTTGAAGTTTTATTTTGCCTTCTCTTCTTGTTCCCCATGCTTTTAAAAAAACTTTCAAATACCTTCAAATTATTGCCCTCAAAATAATTTTCAAATGTCTTCTTTCATCCAAAAATGCGAATTGTTTTAATCATTTGTGTGTTAAAAAATGAAAAAAATTATGTATATTTATACGACTCTACTTAAATGTACAAAAAAAAAAAAAATTAGTCAGCCAGGGTTCAAACGAATGTCAATCGTTAGAAAAGGTCGGGTTCGTTCGAACCCGGTCGTTACGTAAATGTGCACGTCATAATTTATCATGTGGGTTCGAGTGAAGGGGGGTCCGCTCAAACCCCTTATGGTTGAGTGGACCCCCCTTCGCTCAAACCCATGTTCATTCAAACCCTCTTGTTAGAGGTTTCTCCCAAAAACTTTTAGAGTTCTGAGGAATTTTTGACTTCGGACCTCTGGTTCAAGGCACAAATGAAATAATCTTGATAACCCAAAAATACTAGATGGTAGTACTTGGAGCAATATTTCCAGTGAGTATAATTTTTATTACATTGTGAATTTATTATGTTCTTAATTTTTTAGCTTTATGGAATATTGATTTTTCACCGAACATGAACTTCTCTGTTCAACGCATTGGGAAAAATAGGAAACTAATTCAAAAAAATTCTGAAAAATATCTATGCCCCAAGTATTGATGTCTTCTTTCTAACAAAAAAAATAAAATTGAATTTTGATATATATAGAACAAGTTATGTGTTCAAACTTAAACCTATGTCTAAATTATGACTAGTCGGACTTCAAAACTTAATAAAATGAAAATATTCAACATATCACTATCAAACAAACTGAAAGCCCTGGAAATTGATGTTAAAAACCAAAATTTGAAAGAATTGAGTTTTTATCATTTATAGAAAAAAGTTATGCGTTTCGGGAGACACACAACTCTTAAAAAATGTAGTTTGTTGTAAAAAACTACTTTTCGAGGGAGATGGAAAAATTAGAGAAAAAAAATACGTCAAAAAAATTGAAAAAAATATATATAGAATCTATAGACAAAATGCTACAAATCACTAATTTACATCATCTTAAAATGTTTAATAGTTTAAAAGTTATAGTTCTCGGAAGTTGAAGATTATTTTAAAAATGTTCATCTCAGTGTCAAAAGTGGCAAAAAAGTGGGAACCATTATTGTGAGTTCACCCTCCACCTTGTAATAATTATGAGGTGCCATTGTATTTTTTGAGAAAAGTATACTGTGAGTTTGTCCTCAATGTGCAACCAAACTATTTTGACATGAGAGAGTTCCATGGTAGAGGTGGCAGCTCTGCCCAAGATAGACATGGAGCCCATAGGCAAGTAGCCACAGAGAGTCGTCGCCCCCTAGCACCCAAACCCAAGGTGCATCAGGTTGTCCTAGTAGAGATGAAAGATTTGATGGAGCTATAGACTCTTCAGGTGGCCATATCATTGACTAGTGCCATCATCCAGCATGGGATGTTGTTAGCACACCCTATTGTACTTGATGATGAGCCATTAGTTTCTCCAGGTGGCAATAGAGAGACTATTCAGTATATGTGCATTAGTTGCTCGGGGATATGCTCAGGGATGGATGACGTGGCCACTGCAGATGGATCCACATCTCATTTGTGCATGATTTGTGGGAGTAGATGTCAGACCCACACGATTGATAATTTGACATTGATAGAGGAGTTGATGGACATGGTGTTTGGCCATCAGTCACAGACACAGGTGTGTTGATTTGAATTCATAGCATTTTATTTATCAGTCACTTTAAATTTGTAATTACATAAATGAATTTTCATTTATACATTGATTTAAATTGATACAAATAATATACATTTCAGGATGCAGCAACAGTATCCCATTCTCCTCTCGCAGTTACTACAACTGCAACTTCAACGCCTGAGGTATAAATTTTGTAACATGTTAAAATAGAATAGTACACTTTGAATTCAAAAAAATTATAAGATTTACTAACTATCTTTAATGCTTGGTCCAATTTTTGGTTTGTAGGTGTTGAAAGGGGACCAAATGTCCCAGATTGATGACATCACACTCTCAGTGATCGATTTTGGCCTACAAGGCTATATGGTATCATATTTTGTACAACATTTTTTATGTATTGTTTTGATGCAATATGCAAGTCATTTCATTCTATATTTTTTAAACTATATTTAATATATTATATGTACTAATATCTCATGTTAATTTTATTTTTTTAGGGTACCCCCTCCGCATCTAGGCATCATCCTAAGAAAAAGAATTCCTCGAAGACGCCAAAAAGTGGGAAGAAGGTAATTGAACACATTTTTAGTTGTACAATTGTTTGAAAATTTTGAAATCAAGTCTTAGTTGGGGTTTGTAGATTGATTAGTGTTTTTTGTCTATTTTACATGTACAACTACTATTGAGCTATGTGGGTTTGTTGAATGTACCAGATTCGCCCATGGATCCAGAGAGGGCGGAGGTATGTATCTCTACTTTATTTTCTTGATTTCATGATTAAATGCATGTGTACATGTGAACTTGTGATAAATAATAATTTTATAATTTTTTCATACAGGGAATATCCATAACTGCTTCATCAATGGTGAGCCCTCCTCTATGCACTAGAGAAGCATCTCAAGATCCGATACACTTTTGTTTGATATATTACATTAATTTTTTTTAACCTACAATACTTATCATTATATTAATTATATTTAATCTTTTATCATTTTTTGTATAGGTAATAGCGACAATTTCTCCATCGATGGTGAGCCATCCTCAGTCCATTAAAGAAGCATCTCAGGCACCAATACATCATTGTTCTCTATATTATAGCTTTTAAGTGTTTTTTATGTATTTATGTTAGTACATTGTATTAATTGTACATTTAATCTACAATAGACCCCTTTGCGGTTCGGCCATAATGTGGATCCTCTTAAGTTTGTCTTCAAGAAAACTCCTAAGAGTGGCAAGGGGAGGAGAGAAAAGACATTATCCTGAGATCAGCCGATGAGGTAATCTACATTTCAATTGCAAAGGAATTATAGTTAAATGCATTGTTATGTTGTTAATTGTGTACTATTTTCTACAAAATAATTCTAACTTGGCTTTTGAATTGTGGTTTTGCAACCATCTACAGAGCCGCGTATTGCATCGAAGAGGCTTGATTTTGATGATCCACCAAATTTTAGGATCATATAGTGTTAGTTGTGGTCATAGAATCACCAATACATGTAGATGTATTCTACATTTTTATTGTATATCGATTTGGACATGGCATATGCCACTTTTTTGTAATACTTGTATTGACTTTGCAGACATGCCTTTTTTTGATATATATAAATGTTGATATTCAATCCAATAAATGTGTACTGAGTTCATTATTGTGTATCCGTTGTATTCCGTGGCTGTCCTTTTATAAAGTTAATTGATCATTTGCCTATGTAATCAACAATATGAATATAAACAACAAAAATCTATGATATAAAACATTGCAATCATGGAATATGATTTGATAAAATTTCTAAAATGTTGAATTAACCCTACAAAACTCCTTGTATTCAGTTCATTATTGTGTATTTTTTGTATTTGGTGGCTTCCTTTTTATAAATTTAAATGAATATTTGCCTATGTAATCAACAATATTAATATAAACAACAAAAATCAACAATATGAATATAAACAACAATATGTGTGTGGTGCGAGAGAACCCTCATGCTCGCAATGGTCAAATTTTGGTTCTTGTGTGAACAAAATGACATCACGAGAGCATCCAAGTGGGAAGGTTTATGCTAGGCATGCTCCTCTCGTGCATCCCAAAGCACCAGAATGTCAAGAGTCATACCCTACCGACGCAATCTCTCAAGTGCCTTGAGTCCAAAAAATTGTCAAACTTTGATGGACTGTTTCTTCTAATCCTAGACACATATGATCGATCTGTTTGAAGCTGTGGGGTCACGTGAGGCTCCTCTACAATTTCCTATCTCATTTTTTTATGACTCGAAGCCATTTTCAATTGGTAGCATTTTTTTGCCTACTGCAAAAACTGTCAGTTGCATGCAATGCAAAGTTGCAAGATAGGCTAGAATTGATTCGGTTCGTCATGTGCACAAACTGACATCACTAGAACATCTGGGTGGGTAGGTTTACACTAGGCATGATCCTCTCATGCATCCCAAAGCACCGGAACATCAAGAGTCATACCCTACCAACGCGATCTCTCAAGTGCCCTGAGTCCAAAGAAATGTCAAACTTTGACAAACTGTTTCCTCCAATTCAGGATATATATGATTGATCTGTTTGAACCTATGGGGTTCCATGAGGCTCCTCTACAATGGCCTATCTTAGTTTTTAATGACTTAGAGCCATTTTCAATTGGTAACATTTTTTCGCCTGCTGCAAAAATCGTTAGTTGCATGCAATGCAAAGTTGCAAGATAGGCTAGAATTGATTCGGTTCGTCGTGTACACAAACCAACACCACAAGCATGTCTAGGTGGGAATTTTATGTTAGGCATGATCATCTCATGCATCCCAAAGCACCAGAATGTCGAGAGTCATACCCTACCGACACGATCTCTCAAGTGCCCTGAGTCCAAAAAATTGTCAAACTTTAACGGACTATTTCTTCCAATCCATGACACATATAATTGATCTATTTGAAATTGTGGGGTTGTGTGAGGCTCCTCTACAATGGCCTATCTTGGTTTTTGATGACTCAAAGCCATTTTCAATTGGTAGCATTTTTTCGTCTGCTCTAAAAACTGTCAGTTGTATGCAATGCAAAGTTGCAAGATAGGCTAGAATTGATTTGGTTCGTCATGTACACAAACCGACATCACGAGCACGTCTGGGTGGGCAGGTTTATGCTAGGCATAATCCTCTCATGCATCCCAAAGTGTCAGAATGTCGAGAGTCATACCCTACTGGTGTGATCTCTCAAGTGCTCCGAGTCCAAAAAATTATCAAACTTTGACCGATTGTTTCTTCCAATTCAGGATACATATGATCAAACCATTTGAACCTATGGGGTTATGTGAGGCTCCTCTATAATGGCCTATCTCAGTTTTTGACGAATCGGAGACATTTTCAATTGGTAGCATTTTTTTGCCTGTTGCAAAAACCGTCAGTTGCATGCAATGTAAAGTTGCAAGATAGGCTAGAATTGATTCGGTTCATCGTGTGCACAAACTGACATCACGAGCACATTCGAGTGGGAAGGTTTATGCTAGGCATAATCCTCTTGTGCATCCCAAACTGCTGGAACATCGAGAGTCATACCCCATTGACGCGATCTCTCAAGTGCCCTGAGTCCAAAAACTTGTCAAACTTTGACGGACTATTTCTTCCAATCTAGGACACATATGATCAATCTTTTTGAACTTGTGGGGTTGTGTGAGGCTCCTCTACAATGGCCTATCTTGGTTTTTGACGACTCAAAGCCATTTTCAATTGGTAGCACTTTTTTGCCTGTTGCAAAAACTATCAGTTGTATGCAATGCAAAGTTGCAAGATAGGATAGAATTGATTTGGTTCGTCGTGTGCACAAACCGACATCACGAGCCCATCTAGGTGGGCAGTTTTATGCTAGGCATGATCCTCTCATGCATCCCAAAGTGTTAGAATGTCGAGAGTCATACCCTACCAACGTGATCTCTCAAGTGCCCTGAGTCCAAAAAATTATCAAACGTTGACAGATTGTTTCTTCCAATCCAGGACACATATGATCAATCTGTTTGAACCTATGGGGTCACGTGAGGCTCCTCTACAATGGACTATCTCGGTTTTTATTGACTCGGAGCCATATTCAATTGGTAGCATTTTTTTGCATGCTGCAAAAATTGTTAGTTGCATGCAATGCAAAGTTGCAAGATAGGCTAGAATTGATTCGGTTCGTCATGTGCACAAACCGACGTCATGAGTGCATCCGGGTGGGAAGGTTTACGCTAGGAATAATACTCTCATACATCCCAAAGCACTGAAACATCAAGAGTCATACCCTACCAACACGATCTCTCAAGTGGCCCGAGTCCAAAAAATTATCAAACTTTGACGGACTGTTTCTTCCAATCTAGGACACATGATCAATCTGTTTGAACCTGTGGGGTCACGTGAGGCTCATCTATAATGGCCTATCTCAGTTTTTGATGACTTAGAGCCATTTTTGATTGGTAGCATTTTTCCGCCTACTGCAAAAACTGTTAGTTGCATGCAATGCAAAGTTGCAAGGTAGGCTAGAATTGATTCGGTTTGCCGTGTGCACAAACCAACATCATGAGTGCATCCAGGTGGGAAATTTTACGCTAGGCATGATCCTTTAATGCATCCCAAAGTGCTAAAACGTCGAGAGTCATACCCTATCGGCGCTATCTCTTAAGTTTCCTGAGTCCAAAAAATTGTCAAACTTTGACAAATTGTTTCTTCCAATCCAGGACACATATGATCAATCTATTTGAACTTCTGGGGTCGCATGAGGCTCCTCTACAATGGTATATCTTGGTTTTTTTATGACTCGGAGCCATTTTCAATTGGTAGCATTTTTTGCCTGCTGCAAAAACCATCAGTTGCATGTAATGCAAAGTTGCAAGATAGGCTAGAATTTATTTGGTTCGTCATGTGCACAAACCGAATTCATGATTGCATCCAGGTGGGTAGGTTTACGCTAGGATGATCCTCTCATGCATCCTAAAGCACTAGAACATCAAGAGTCATACCCTACCGATGCGATGTACAAGTTGCTTGACAACTTTTTTGACAATAATGACAATTTTTGCTCAAATTGTATCTAGACTCAATCTATGACTCCTATGACCCGATAATGTCTCAAATAATTCTCCATGATTATACAAGAATCAAGAATGCTCATGATTGACCTTATCACATCACATAAACTCAAAACATAGTCACAAAACATGGACACAAAAAATAGTCACAAAACATTGTAACATATTATTCAAAAAATTGCCTCTAAATATGGTCAAATCAGCTCTTGGCTATTTGAATTTACAAAAAAATGTCTTACAAATCATCTCATGGGATTTTATACAAAAGTTGGCATTACAATATGTGCGATTCAGTTGATCACCATTTTAATATACAAAATTTGGCATATAAATATGTACAAATCAGCTCATTGCCATTTAAATATACAAAATTATGCCCCTAAACATGTAAAAATCAGCTCACGGGCATTTATATATACAAAAAATGAATATAGAACAATTCATCGATGATATATACAAAATTCTCAAAATCATTCTACTCTAAACCATAGAATCAATCAAGTGAGCCTTCAAGATCAACTCTAACCCGTACTGTGTCAAGTATTACCTCGTGGTCAGATTCACGAACTTTCCATAAAATCTTGTTATGAGCTCTACCATGATACTTCATCAAATGAATATTTGTTGCAACAAAAAGGTTAGAGAAATGAGGAATATGTCTATGTGTTTCAAAGTCCTTGAACAACCAAACATCATAATTCTTGATAGGGTATCTCCTAAACCATGTTCCTGTCATGACAACAGACCCTATTGGGTACTCAATACCCTCTTCGTCAATGATTGTGGTTGTCAATTTTATTTTAGGCTCAACACAACGACACAAATAGTAATATGTTCCTTCTTCATTGTTCTCTTCTGCAACAACTACATACACATGACCTGCATTTTATAAAGTGATAATTGATACCAAAAGTAAAGTGTGATGTACAATAAAATGAACCAAAAAGAATACTTGCAAAAAAATTAACTCAAAAAATCACCTAAATCCACTAGGTCGAATACATGGTCAAAATCTAACGATGTCTCCATCTCGCTCAATTGTAGTGCTTTGGGAATTTGATATGTATCAATGGGAACCAACGGTCTACAAGACCACTTGGAAACCCACTCTTGTGATTCACATTCTTCCCACAAACAATACATGCATGAAGAGAAAAAACATACCATATGTCTCGTATAAATTACTAGTGAACTTGCATTTGAACTCATAAACGAGTGCATGTCACTTGATCCTTATTTGAGGAAACTTTTGAAGGAATCTTTCATAATTTTTTTTTTGATTCATATCCAAATAGTTTTTGGCATATGGCTCATGATTTGTAGACCCGATTCGCCTTCTAACGACATCTCTTTGGTTGGGCGAAACTCTTGTGTTGTCATGCCAAAAATTTTCAATTAATTTCCTTAGTGCATCAACAACAACCTTGTCTTTGCATGATAGTCTACCCAAGAATGCCCAAAGAGAATTTTTTTTAGGGTCCTCTATTTTGAATGCCCAACAATGCCCAACAACAACCTTGTCTTTGAACTCATAAACGAGTGCATGTCACTTGATCCTTATTTGAGGAAACTTTTGAAGGAATCTTTCATAAAAAAATTTTTGATTCATATCCAAATAGTTTTTGGCATATGGCTCATGATTTGTAGACCCGATTCGCCTTCTAACGACATCTCTTTGGCTGGGCAAAACTCTTGTGTTGTCATGCCAAAAATTTTCAATTAATTTCCTTAGTGCATCAACAACAACCTTGTCTTTGCATGATAGTCTACCCAAGAATGCCCAAAGAGAATTTTTTTTAGGGTCCTCTATTTTTTTCGCCTCTATAATGCTTTACTTAATGTTGTTCTACTAACGTTTAATGACTTACTTGTTTTGCTTATCAAATGATCTTTTTTTATTTTCTTGCTCATTATGGTTGATGTCATGACATGTCAAGTAGCATTAGAATATTTAGTATGTGATTTTGAACCAATAGCTTGATATGCATCAAATAGATTTCTCACAATAGTTCTTTCATTGTTACTTCCAGATGATCTTAGGCCTAGAATTTTCATTATCTCTCTAAAATTCAAATTTTTAATCATTTGAACAATTAATTGACATCTTGCAGTTTGATTTAAGTTTTCAAAATAGTTTTGTCATATTCTTTTCACCATTCTCCTACAAGTTCATTCATTCATTTTATCGGGCATTGGCTTCAATATATTTTCATCAATGTCAATTAGATACTTTGGTTTCCTACAAATGATTCTAGGAGGTGTTAACATCGATGCATTATGGTAAATCAAATGTCTCTTCTTCAATTGCATTAGGTGCATTATGTTCATTTGGTAAATTGAATTGAGATGTTGAGGATGACATACCCTCTTCTCCCATTGTTCTTATGTCATGTAATTTCTTCATATGCTACCTTTGTTTTTCCTTTTCAGCCTCTCGTTGTTCCATCATTCCTCGCTTGCTCTTTCCCATGGTTGATATCTGTTGTCCTAAATAGAATCATATTACATATATATGTAAATGAAAGTTCATAAACAAACAAATAACCATAAATATGCATCTTATCATTTTTTTTTGAATCATAACTATTAAACAATCACAATAATATTGACAAAACTAATAAGAACAACAATTCAATCATTTGAAATCATGCAAAAACAAAAAATCACTTACTTCTATGGATAAAACAGTGATACAAGTGCAGACACAGTTGCAGTGGGGACTTCAATGACCTCAAAAACTTCTTTTGAGGTCGTTGAGGTTCTTGGGAAAATAAAACTATGTCTAAGTACCTCGTACATGCTATATTAATAACTGCATGAGTGTTGTTAGTCCCTAAAATGTTGGCAAGCCCAATGGTATATTTATTCACCCTCTATGCACTTAGAACTAATAATTAGCATGTATGCGCTCCTATGCCTTAAAAATGTTATGGCAGGGCAGAGAAATAATAGGCTCAGTAGCGCGTACGTGCTCGAACACCTTTAAAATGTTATGGAAGGGCTGCGAACTAATAGGCTCAGTACCCCGTACGTGATATTTGTAGTAAAGAAAATGTGAAGGAAAAGGGAGAGAGAGAGAGAGAGAGAGAGAGAGAGAGAGAGAGAGAGAGAGAGAGAGAGATGGGGTATAGAGGAAGGGAGAAGGGGAGAGAATCAAGTCTCTATTTTTCACTTAAGTCTCTCTCTCTCTCTCTCTCCCTCATTATTTATCTTTAAAGACTCTCCCTCTCATCCTCTATCTCTCTATCTCACTCTCTCCTTCTCTCAAGTGTATCTCTCTCTCATTCTCTCCCTCTCTCCTCCCCTCCCTCTCTCCCTTTCTCATTACCTCTCTTTATCACTCTCTCCCTCTCTTCTCACCTCTCTCTCTCTAGTCTCTTCTACTCTCCTTCCATCCCTTCCTCCCTCTCACTCGGACTCTCTCTATCTCTCACCCTCTCATTATCTTTCTCACCTTCCCTCCCTCCACCTCTTAGGTCTCTATTTCTCTCCCAATCCCTCTATCCACCTCTTATATCTCTCTATATCTCCTCCACTTTCTCTCTCTCTCTCTCTCTCTCTCTCTCTGAGTCCCCTTCTCTGTGTCGCTCTCTATCTCTATCTTTCCCTCTATTTCCCTCTCTCACCCCATCTCTCTCTCCCCCTCCCTTCCCCTTTCTCTATCTCTATCTCTCCCCTCTCTCTCTCCATCTCTCTTTCTCTCATTTATCTCTTGTCTCTCTGTCTTAGTCAATATATATCTATCTCACTCTCCTCCTCTCTTAGGTTTATTTCTCTCCCATTCCCTCCCTCTCCTCCCCCTCTCTCCCTCTCTAGGATCATATGGTATTCTTAAGGGTCATATGGTATCCTAGGGATCCATGCATGTGTCCTAAGGGGTCATAGGACACCATATGACCCATAAGGACACATAAAAGGTCATATGGAGTCCTAAGGGGTCATATGACACCATATGACCCCTTAGCACACCATACGATCCATAATGACACCAAATGGTGTCCTAAGGGGTCATAGAATACTATATGACCTCTGAGGACACCATATGACCCATAACGATACCATATGGAGTCCTAAGGGGTCAAATGGTGTCTTAAGGGGTTGTAGGAGACCATATGACCCCTTAGGACACTATATGACCCCTAACGACACCATATGGTGTCCTAAGGGGTCATAAGGTGTCCTAGGGGTCATATGATACCATAAGACACATAACGACACCATATGGTGTCCTTGTTGGTACTTTGATGATTATGTTGTGATTGTCATTGATGGACACACACTTTCTATGAGATCACTTTGAGAATGTATGAGTTATGCTCAACCGGTAATTGTTCCAAACCGGTATCATATTGTAGTCTTTAGACTACTGTTGTTATGTAGAAAGTGTTTACCAATCTCAAGCGGCATAAAGACCCAAGCGACATAGAGAGATTAAGTGGAGCAGAGAAAAAGAGCCAGAAGTGGCAGTTATCTTTTTCCCAGTCTTCAATTTTTGTCAACCGGTAATCCGTTAAACCGGTATTACTCTGAGTCACCAATCGGTAACCAGAAAGTTGGACAAACCGATAATACTCTGTGATGAGTTACCAATCGGTATATTTTTGTGATGAGTTACCATCCACCGACACTTTGATGGTGTTTTTGTGTCGTGTTATCAAATGTGTCTAGATACAATGAACCTAGGAACTTGTAATGAAATCCTATTCGACCGATATGAAATCAGATTCCTTTTAAGGACATCATGTCTAGGGTTTTGATAGACAGAGAGTATGCGAGTATAGCTATTAGGTTTTGTAGTGGCTGTAAAACCTCTTGAATGTGCGATCTTAACTGAGAAGATCAAGTCTGTGAGTTGTAATAGAGTAAGGAGTTACTGAAGACTGAAGTAATGCTGAAATGCATTAGCTATGAGCTACAATGGATCTAATCAAGCAGACTGTGCCATTTGCTAGATCATTCACTTGTTGATTACTCACATCTTTGACAAGTTAGAAACCCTTAACCGGGTAGGCCCAGAAAAGCCTTTGTAAATCCTCTAACAAGGTGATTCACATCTGTGGATCTGAAATCCTCTCACAAGGTAGTCTTTAATTGGACTTATCTCCTAACAGATATTGAGATTCCTAATAGGATCTATTCTAGTAAAGAACATTATATGACCTTAACCGGTCTGGTTACTATTCTGCAGATAGTTACTTGTGAGTTTCATCTCACCGTGGTTTTTCCCATTTGGGTTTCCACATCAAAATCTCTTGTGTTATGATGATTGTTCTTCTATGGGTGAATGCATTATTTTCTATTTGGTTTGCATGTGTGTTAACCGGTTTGTTTGCTAAATTTTTTTATTGGTTTACTGCTAGACTATTAAAGTGTTTAAGTACAGTATTTTTTGGTATACTAATTCACCCTCCCCTCTTAGTATTCATCAATTGGTATCAGAGCCAACCTTTCTATAAGTCTAACCACTTGGAAAGAGATATGGGGGAATGCACTGTGAGGGAACTTACTCATCAACTCACTCAGTTTGAGCAAGCCTATGATGAACTTATGGTCAAATATAAGGCCTCTCAGGAAAAAAGAAGAGAGCATGCTGAAAAAATGATGGAGCTAACTGAAAATAGTTTTTCTGATGAAGCGAACATGGAAGCCCTAATTCAAGAAGTTGAAAAACTGAATGAGTCTAATGCCAACCTAAGAAGGGAACTTGAAGGCCTAATTATCAGAATGTGTCAAGAGCTTGAGAGGAAAGCTGAAGATCTAGTAAAAGACAAAGATCATGAGATCTCCAAGCTGAAGCAAGAGATCAATGCACTTACCGCTCGTCTTCATGGAAGCAAAAAGGAAAAAGAAGAAGTGCAAGGTGAACTAAACATGGCTATCTTAGAGAATGCAACCTTGAAGGAATCCAATGCTATCATTTCCAAAGAACTCACTGAGTTAAAGGAAATACTTGCCAAATTCAATAAGAGCTTTGTCAAGCTAGAGCAGAAGCTTGAATCAGCTAAACCGGTAAAGAATACCAATGGACTTGGTTTCTCTGAATATGAGGAAGGTGAGACCTCTGGAACAAAAAGTGGAGCATCAAAGAAACAACCGACATCAAAGGATAAAGGTAAGCAAAAGTTCAACCCTATTTTCTTTAACTATCTCAAGGAAGGATACACTGCTAATGTATGTAGAAGTAAGGCTTACAATAATTTTCCTTATTTTCTAAATGATAAGCCTAGATCCAATAGATTCAATGGTAATTGTTATGCATGCAACAAGTTTGGGCATAGAGCACTTGAATGTAGGTCTGTCATGCACAATACCGGAAGGTATCCTCAAAGGAATCAAGGAGTTTTTCCCGAACCCTTTGGGAACTAGAACCCAAACCGGTTTAATAGCTATAGTCATCAGTCAGGTAGCAGTGGCTATCAAGCGGCAACCAGATGGAGAGAAATTTGTGTGATTTGTCATGGTCATGGTCACACTGTTGCAACATGCAAAAGGAAGAATGGAAACATGAATAATGGACCTTGGAGAGCACCTGGAATGGTTTGCTATCATTGCAACAAACCAGGTCATACATCAAGATTCTGTAGAGCAAGAAAGAGTATATTGGATGATATACTAGTCACTCCAGAAGGAAAAATTGATGTTGAAATTGTTCAAGTAGATATGAAGAAAACCTGGAAGAAGAAGCCAGAAGAAGTGACTCAAGAAGAACCAGTTTTTGTACCCAGTGTGGAAGTCACTGAACCGGCAAACTAAGCATCAGAAAATCTTAGGGGGAGCAAATGGTGAAATATCTCAAACCCCCGGTTGACACTGGTATGAGATACTTGTCAAATTGGCAGAAGACCAGAAATAGTATAAGGCAAAATTAGGGTTTACGCCCTAATAGTGGAGCATTTATTATGGTAGGTGGAGAATCTGTTTAAAAGGAATTTTCAAATCATTTATCACTATCATTTTTTGAGAAAAGAAGTTTTCAAGTGCAGAGGGAAGAAAAGCGATTTTCATTGCGATTCAAAGAATTTATCAAAATCCTGAAGAAGAATCTGAAGCAAACATCTGTTGGAGAAGTGTAGAACGCAAAGCGGTATTTCAGCAACTGAAGGAGTGTGTAGTGAAGTTCAAATTGTGAAGCCCTAAATTTCGATCCACGAAGGAAATTTTCAAAATTCTTTGTTTATCATGGCTTCAGCATCACATGCTAGCTCTAGTGCACCTGTTGATTCTGTAGACTTCATTTAATGGAAGGCAAAATACAATGCCCTATCTCAAATACCCGCTGTGTCATAATGGAAGAAGGCATTTCAAATTTCATTGACTACAAGATTGAAGACCTAGGATCTCTGATGATCCATTCCCAGTTGAGTCTGTTATGCGGAAATGATAAGAAGATTAAACCGGAATTCAACATTCTGGAAAAGAAGAAACTTCACAACGCAGCCTATTTTCTTGAAGAATTTTTGGATGATCACATTCAAATTATTCTGAGCAGAGTACACGGTGATAAGATGTACTTAGAATGGATGCATGATATCACACCAGAAGTGATTCATGCCATCACCAGTTTCTGCAATGTCGATGAAGTGTCAGCCCTAAGAAAGATTAGCAAGATAGAAATGACTAAGCACACCAGCTTTATGAGCAATTCATGAGGAGTGACTGTCAATTCCATCAAGGATGATTTGGTCAGATATGTGTGTATGGTGATAGGATACCAGACGTTCCATGCCAACAGAATCAACTTTGTCTCTGCTGTAGCGGTAAATGCCGCCTACAGGATGATCAAGGAAGATGCATCGTTTGATCTGTGCACTGGTATGCAAAGACAACTTCTATTGAACCTCAAGTCGATCAAACAAGACAATGCCCTAAAATTTAAGTTTGGACAACTATTGGTTGGGTTGTTCTTCTACTTCCAAGGCTATTTTCCAGGAGTAGGTGACATTCAGTGGTCTGCTGACCAACTGGTGACAAAACAAATCAAGGAAATCCTACAAGCGGTAGGAACTAGTTATCCGGAAGTCCTGAACAAATATTTTGATGAGTTCAGATGCAAAATGAACCAAAGAGTAATAATATCTGGTGATATTGTCAAAAAGTATGAGGAGGAAATCTCCTTCACCATCAAAGTTGATGAGTGCATAATGGAGGCAGTTGAGCCTATACAGGAAGAAGTGGAACCGATGGGATATGAGGTAATGTATGACATATTAGATGGGTATGCCTCTACCCTAATCGCCTCGCACCTTGATCCAAAGGAAAAGAGAATAGGCACCTATTTGGAAAGGGTTACACCAGTTCAAGAACCCTTAGTAAAGAAGGGAAAGGCAGTGCCTTCAGCATCAACACCGGTTACCACAGCAAGTCCCAAAGTGACCAAGCGGTCACCAGCAAAGAAGAAACCAGAAGGGGCACCCGCAAAAGTCTTTGAGAGGAAGAGGAAGATAAGAGAAAACAAGCAGAGGAAGAAAAGGAGAAATAGGAGGAAGACAAGAGAAAACAGGTAGAGGAAGAGAAGAAGAAACAAGAGAAAGAAAAGAAAAAATAGGCAGAACATGAAAAGAAGAAAGAGGATGAGAAGAAAAAGAAAGAGGAAGAAAAGAGAAAAGAAGAGGAGAATAAGAAATAAGAGGATGAGGAGAAGAGAAAGGAAGAGGAGAAGAAAAAGGAAGAGGAGAAGTGAAAGGAAGAGGAGAAGAAAAATGATGAAGATGAAGAGAAGCAGAAAGAAGAGGAGAAAAAGAAGGCAGAAGAAGACAAGAAAAAAGCCAAAGAGAAAGAAGAAGTGACACAGAGCACTCAAATGGAGACTCCAAAGGCAACAGGTAGTCAAGCCAAACCGGCTGACATTACCAGTCTTATTGACCTCGAGTCTGCAAATGAATCAGAGCTACTGCAAAGCATTAAGCTTGCTCAAGAGCGATTGGATGCTCTAAGGAGGAAAAAGGAGGAAGATGTTATCCAAAATGCGGTGGAAACACTCACCAATTTGATACTCGGTACAAACCTCCCCAGTACTGACTCCTCACTTGCCCAATTAAAGCTTCTATGTATAGTTGTGGAAGACTAGGTCCAAAGCCTGGAAGAAGTTGCAGAAACAAATGCCAAAAAGGAGCATGAAAAGGCTTTGAACATTGCCTTGGTGAAGAAGTTGAATGAGCTTTGGTCAGAACTTCAGAAGGCACAAAAGGACATCAGAGATGCAATGGATGAGGGAAATCTACTACTCAGCAAGATTTGTCAGCCTCATTTATTTTGTGATGATGTGCTCACTCAGAAGGACAAACTGCAATCTGATATGCAGTCATTTATTAGCACCTTCAAGATGCCATATGATTCCTTCTCCACATATGGACAAACTGCTCATCGGTTTCAACTTCAGTCTGCAAGAATAGAGGCAGAGATAAGCAACCAGACACCTAATTTGCAGGAACTTTAACTGGTCCTACTGCCAAGACTGCAAATTCTCCAGAAATGCTACCTCAATATAGATGCCCTAACAGTTACTCAAGAGATGAGTACCATGGATGCCATGGAGGAGCAGGTTTATCAGATGCAAATGGAGAATGAGGTTTCTACCTCATTGCTTGAATCATGGTCTTTATCCATGAAGACATTTATGTAAGATTTTAAATCAGTTTTTGACAAGTTTCACTCTTTATTGTCATAAACTTTTTAAATTAGTTTTTAATGCTAATGGAACAGGGGTTTTTCAACTGTACTTTGTCATTGTTGGCAAAGGGGGAGAAGTATTTTGTATTTAAAATTTTGATGCATGCTTTGCATACTTTCATGTTTATCTCAGTAAGGAAGTAGTATACATTGTATTTTCTGCAAAAGGGATAGTGTATATGCTTAGGGGGAGTAATTTTGCTTATGGCATAATTTTGTTGTAAAACACTTAGATGTCAAAATTTTTCCTAAGTGTTTCCATCAATGCCAAAGGGGGAGATTTTTGGTATTTCGATGATTATGTTGTGATTGTCATTGATGGACACACACTTACTACGAGATCACTTTGAGAATGTATGAATTATGCTCAACCGGTAATTGTTCCAAACTGGTATCATGTTGTAGTCTTTAGACTACTGTTGTTATGCAGAAAGTGTTTACTGATCTCAAGCGGTATAAAGACCCAAGCGGCATAAAGAGATCAAGTAGTTTAAGGATCTCACGTGGAGCGAAGTAAAGGAGCCAGAAGTGGCAGTTATCTTTTTCCCAGTCTTCAATTTTTGTCAACCGATAATCCGTTAAACCGGTATTACTCTGAGTCACCAGCCTGTAACCAGAAAGTTGGACAAACCGGTAATACTCTATGATGAGTTACCATCCACCGACACTTTGTCGGTGTTTTTGTGTCGTGTTATCAAATTTCTCTAGATATAATGAACCTAGGAACTTGTAATGAAATCCTATTGGACCGACATGAAATTAGATTCCTTTTAAGGACGTCATGTCTAGGGTTTTGATAGACAGAGAGTATGCGAGTATAGCTGTTAGGTTTTGTAGTGGTTGTAAAACCTCTTGAATGTGCGATCTTAACTGAGAAGATCAAGTCTGTGAGTTGTAACAGAGTAAGGAGTTACTGCAGACTCAAGTAATGCTGAAATGCATTAGCTATGAGCTATAATGGATCTAATCAAGCAGACTATGCCATTTGCTAGATCATTCACTTGTTGATTACTCACATCTTTGACAAGTTAGAAACCCTTAACCGGGTAGGCCCAGAGAAGCCTTTGTAAATCCTCTAACAAGGTGGTTCACATCTATGGATCTAAAATCCTCTCACAAGGTAGTCTTTAATTGGACTTATCTCCTAACAGAGATTGAGATTCCTAACAGGATCTGTTTTGGTAAAGAACATTGTATGACCTTAACTAGTCTGGTTACTATTCTGTAGATAGTTACTTGTGAGTTTTATCTCATCGTGGTTTTTCTCATTTGGGTTTCCACCTGAAAATCTCTCGTGTTATGGTGATTGTGCTTCTGTGGGTGAATGCATTATTTGCTATTTGGTTTGAATGTGTGTTAACCGGTTTGTTTGCTAAACTGTTTTGCCGGTTTACTGCTAGACTATTAAAGTGTTTAAGTACAATATTTTTTGGTATACTAATTCACCTCCCCCTATTAGTATTCATTAGTCCTAAGGGGTCATAGGACACCATATGACCCTTAGAACACAATATGACCCCTAACAACATTTAAGGGGTCACAAGGTGTCCTAAGGGGTCATAGGACACTATATGATCCCTTAGCACACCATAGGACCTATAACGACACCAATTAGTGTCCGAAGGGGCCATAGAACACCATATGACCCTTTAGGACACCATATAGTGTTTTTATGGGTCGTATGGTGTCTTGAGGGGTCATATGGCATCCTATGACCCCTTAGGACACTGTATGGTGTCGTTATGGGTCGTATGGTGTCTTAAGGGGTCATATGGGTCCTAAAGGGTCATAAGACACCATATGACCTCTTAGGAAACAATATGACCTCTAATGACACCTAAGGGGTCATAGAACACCATATGACCCTGTAGGACATCATATGACCCATAACAACACCATATGGAGTCCTAAGGGGTCATATGGTGTCCTAAGGGATCATAAAACACCATATGACCCCTTAGGACACCATATGACCCATAATGACACCTAAAGGGTCATATGGAGTCCTAAAGGGTCATAAGACACCATATGACCCCTTAGTACACCGTATGACCCATAAATATTATCCAACCAATACGTTCATGTTCTTCAAATATTCTACTTTATATCCTATCTTCTTTATAAAAAAAAAAAAGAAAACCGACCACCTTGTCAATCTTCTTACCACCTCATCTATATGCAAACAAAAAGAAGATATATTGAAGGAGCCTCCCCATAACTGTTTATAAATTATGTCATACAATTTTCCTGATTAATAAATGATAGCTAATAAAACAATATATTATTTAAAGTTATGAATAAAACATCATACAATAGAACATCGATAGTTTAGTTTTGATATAGCTAAGTTAGACCATTATCATCTTAAGAGAGACTCTAGGCGAACACACAATGATACTTCACTAAAAAGCAAGTGTAAGAGCTTGACCTAACCCTAAGAGTACTACCTTTCTAAAATATATGATGCTCTTAAATTTACAAGGCTATAGGACTTATCTTGATTGTGACTATAGGAATTACACACTTGATTTCTTTCATGGGTAAGTACCCTTCTAGGTCTTTTGACAAGTGATGATCATCATATACTATCACTGTCATGCTTACAACAAACTTCAATTTCTTTAGATGACGAGAGTTGTGTAACAACATGGGAACTCTCGCATACCCACCACTATCATTCTCTGTGACAACATCTGTGTTACTCTCCCTCTTTCTCTTCCTACCGATTGTTTCCTTCTGAAAAACATATTGTAGGTAGTCTGACTCATCATTTTGCTTTCTTGACACTATTTTCCACAGTTGCTCTGCTTATTAAAAACACATTCGAGAATAATATTGCTGCAGGTTTCCTTGTTTGTCATGGTAATGTACCCATGGTTCAATTTCAAACCCTTCTTCCTCCTATTCAATATACACACACAAATCCATCAGTCAATTTTCTTAGGAGAGCATACATGATAAAAATCAAAGAGGAAGTTGTAGGAAAGAAATGAATTCACTTACTTCTATAGAAGTGCAGACACAATTGCAGTGGGGTATGGAGAGAGGGAGGGAGAGAAGAAGAGAGAGATGGATGGGGTATGGAGAAGGGAGAAGGGGAGAGAGAGAGAGAGAGAGAGAGAGAGAGAGAGAGAGAGAGAGAGAGAGAATGAGAGAGAGTGAGAGTGAGAGGGAGAGAAAGAGAGGCACCTTATACATGCTTGAGAGGGGGAGAGAGGGAGACAATACACATACATACACACATATGTGTGTATACATATACTTAATATATTATATATTATTATATACATATATATATATTATATATTATTATATACATATATATATATATTATATATAATATATTTATATATTATATATAAAAATTATATATTATATATATACACATATTATATATACAATGTCATATTATACACACTCCCAAAATTTAAACAAACGTAGCACAACACGCTTTTTATACAATAGGTACCCCATACGTGCTTTTGACTATTTAGGCTTGGAAATAGGCCTGGATGAAAAAGCTACAGTTTGGAAGTTTGATTTCCCTCCATTTCCCTCCTTTTTGACGTGTTTTATTTTATCAACTTCGTTTCTTGACTTTGTCGTCATCAAGTTTACACTTCATCAAGTGGGTATTTCTAAAATTTCCACCATATTTTCACCCATCTTCTGAGCTTTCTAACCATATAATTTTTTAAAATTTTTAACAACAATAACATATTATTATTGAATTTGTTTTACCAGTGTCTCCATAGTTCTCACATACATAGGCACACCATTTTTTTAATAACTTTTGATATACTTATCCAGATTTAAAAAACTTTATATATTATTGTAGTGCACTTGATTCTTTACAATTTAAAAAAAAAATTGTATTTTCAATTTTTTTAGTGCAACTTATGCTTTACGAATGAACATGTACCTAATTTTCAGGATGTGCTCGATTGGAAAAATTATTAAAAAAGAATACTCAACAAAAAATTACAAAAAAATACACATCTTCAAGTGCTCACTCTTAACTATCTTTCTGCCAAAGGATTTGTCAAAATACTAAATCTAACTATGACTTTTTTGATGTGCATGTCAGACACTATGTTATGTTTTTTCAAAAAAATAAGGGTCTTTTTTTCATGTGTGAAGGATTTGACCCCCTTAATCTTATCCAATTTTGAAAAATGTTAGTATTTTGGAAACTAGATTCAGAGTACTACAATATTTGTTCTTTCATTATCTTCATATCTTGAGTGGATGACTTTCAAAATTTGTCTCCAAGTTCGGGTTCACCTGATTTCAGAAAAAAAGTGTCCACTTATACCCCCCTTTTTGACAGACATCTTTGTGCACTTATCCTTACTTAACTCTCATGTCTCAAATAATGGGGAGTATTCATTTCCTTGAGCATGGTTTATAGTTTTTTTCCAAAGCCTTTTCATTGTTTTCAGAAGTTCATAGCCAAAGTGGATTTGTAATAAAGGGGAATCCACTAGAACACTCATGAGCATCAAATCTCAGTCAAGGAAGGCCTTAGAAAATAAATATACAAGGCCTAGAAGTTAAGACAAGACCAAGAAAAGATCTCAGGGCAGTTGATAGTCAGATTCACATTTCAAAGATTGTGATGTTGCTCCATAGATCAGTCATTAACCAAGACTATCTCTATTAATAAGGACATAAAGATCATAGCTAAGATCATAACACACTCATCCAAAGGTACAAAGAAAGTGCATGAAACATTGTCTCAAGACAAAGATAATAGGAAACACTGTCAAATAAAACAATGATTAGAGCAATCAGACTATGAAGGACACATCTCAGCCCAAAAGATACCTTGAGTTCTAACCCAAGGATCTTTTGTCAAGACACATTAACAAGATTGCAGTCACATTTTTACATGCACAAAAGGAGAGCTCCATCAAAAGTAGTGAATAGAATAGTAGAACATGTCAAGATAGTAGTAAAAGCAAGGTGGATGAGCAGTAGACTCAAGCAAGAAAAGTACAACACAACACAAAAGCCACAACCCATGAAGCACAACATAGCCATCCCTTAAAGGAAAGAATATAGTGGATTATTAGTATTCATAGACTCAGAGCATGACAAAAATGTCATATGGTGAGGATTCCTAGAGGAGAGATAGCAGTCCAAAAATGAAGGAAGAACACTGTAAAAGCATGAATGACATAAAGATCATCACACCAAAGATAGAGTTCTGAAGTCAAACATAGAGATGAAGAGTAGTCTTTATAAAGAAAAAAGATAGTTTAATAGAATTAAGAGGACAATCACTATAATGAACCAGTCCCAACCACAAACATGGACATCTATGGGGTTATAGAATAAGAGGATTACAAGGTTGCCAGTAAAGGAAAGAACACAATGCATGCTCAGAGTCATAATGAAGGCAAATAAAAGTGAGCAAATAAAGTGACATTTTTGTTACTATCACAATTACCGTGATCAAGATATATGAAGAATACGATGCAACCCTAAGCCTTATGAAAGTAACCATAGATGAAGGATTGCAGTCCTATGGATAACATGTGTCATTATATTTGCAATGTAAGCCATGATAATACATCTATAAAATATGAGATAGCAAATCTTCAACAACACAATAAGCTTTAGTCACACATAAAGCTAAGAGAAGTCATAGCCCAGTAAAGAATAAAAGATCCACCAAAAAGATAGTAGAGGTAAAATAACAGGGTGTTATAGTGATAAAATCCAAGGACATAGTGTCTTTGCCAAGGTATTCATGATACAAACTCAAAGACATCACAAGTATTCAAGCAATCATTTTAAAGGAAGAGCTTCAAAGGATTTTGAATTTGTTATCATAGAATGGGAACAGTCCAAAGAAGTCTCAATAATGACAAAATGAGTAGATATTTAAAGATTTAGTGCAACATTGAAGGTACACATAGGCTTGCAATTTTTTTAGACCCATGGAAAAGACAAAGAAAATGCCACAAATGTAGTGAAAGTTTCACTATAATAAGCACAATATAGAAAAGAGATTTCATAAAGGGTTATAATGAAGTAACTGACAACTCTTCTAAACCATTCACAATCATGAAGAACATCAAGATATGTAAGGGCATTGACTTCCAAAGTAAGGTTTTGGAGAAATCATAAAAGACAATGGTGATGAGATCACAAAGCAACCTATCAATATGGTTTTGAGGGATAGAACAAAGGAAGAAACCATAGTTGCAGTTATTAAAGCAAACCTAACATCTGTCCCTTTGATAGCCCTAGGACACCAAAGAGCAGCCCTAGGTTGTACACACATTGGGGTTACAATGGTTCAATTGTAGGAATCTTCCTAAATCTCTATCACAATTTGAAAATGATGAGCCCTCCTCATTATTGCATTAGGGTACCTGATAAAGAATATTCTTCATTGATCAAAGGATAGTTAAGATATGGAATTAGATTAACAAAATCCATTAGAGCCATGACCATATTCAAGAGTATGATGCATTAGCTCAAGACACAAAGACAATGATAAATATCATAGTTCACCAAATATACTCATTTAAGATAGTCATGAAGTCAAGGCTTCAAGCATTAACAATTATGAGAACAGTGACTATTGTCACAAAGGTTGCAGAGATAGTCATACACATTAAGCATCAATGAAAGAGTTAAGACAAATAATTTTTCCAAGATCATTTGCAAGCAAGGACCAAACTAAGTCCAATATCATAAAAGGTTAAGATAGTGATCATAGCTCTGAGTGATAAAAGAGGTTTAGAAGGAAATTTTTGAAAGTCACGGAGGTCTAGGAGTGAGAAGAGATGAAGAATAGGCTGTAAAAAGAACAATAATGGAGAAGAAATACCTTGCACAACATGGCAAATGTCATGCTTAAGTCTGTTACTTTTGTAGGAACCACAAGAAGAATGCATATCTGTCTCGACCATCTATTGTATTCTAGATCTCAGTGGTATTTTGAATTAGAACAGAGGAACAAGTGTTGATACTAATATAAGATAGTCACAATATTACAAGATAGAAGGCCTATGTAATAAGGCCACAAAGATATAAAGAACAATCATGATACTTATTATCCCTCATTGTTGCAAAAGTACAAAATACAAACAACAGACATATCTTCAAAAGGCTCAAAGAAAAATGGCGTGTCACCTTTTATCTCAAACTTGAGATAGAAAAGTAAAGCCTTTAAAAGGAATCTTTTCAAAATTCAATGAAAGTCAGCTAAATAGAGAAATAGAGACCATCAAACACCTCGAGTTATCATGAACTTGTCCTCAATGATAAAGAAGTAGCCCATATTTGAGGCATAAATACAGTGCCAAAAGGATCAACATCAAAGGTCAAGAAAGATGAAGGTATGAAAGGTATCAGAAGGTAGAGAAAGCAGTCTCTACACAAATCCCTTAGTCCTATCACAACCAAAAGCATGAAGATTGTATAGTAAAGGATTCAAGGGAGCTATAGAGTTATCAGACAAGGAATAAATGATAAGGATACAGGAAAAAAATGCATTAAGACATAGAAAAAGGAAATCTTTGACACCATGACAAGAAATAGATCTCAGTGATATGATTTTTAATAGTATATAGTAGTTGTGAGTATAGGAAGCATAAATATCATAGGTCATGGAGGGATAGTTCCTGAAGTCATGAAAAATGCATTCACAGTTATAAAAGTTGTTTTGAAGAAATGGTCACAATATTTGAAATCCAAATTCAAATTCATCATTAAGGCATCCATCAATGCAAACTAAAAATTTGAAAATAAGTTAAGAGGGTCGACCAAAGATAAATCCCATGATTTGAGGAGGTTTTTGAGACAAGATCAATAGTTTAACCCATGATTTTAAGGCCTCCAAGGGTGAGTCATAAACCAAGGGTAGTTTTGGGAGCACAAACAACAAGCAAATTTATGTTCTAGCACCCTTTTTGAGTGATTTCTAACTTCATCCACCCAACAACTAAATTTTCAAACTAAAAGGTAGTTTTATACCTCATTTTGAGGACAAAGAGCAATCAACATCATCTCAATCAAGTCAAAGGGAGCCAAGCAATTCAAATTTCAAATGTTGGAGCCAATTTTGATATAAGTCGGATTTCTTCTTCCATTCTTCTCTAATTCTGAGTTTTTCTTTGTTGTAGTAGCAAAAGACATGCTTTGTAACTCAATTTTATGAGTAATTTATTGATTTTTGTATATATTTTCAATCTTGGAATGCAAGAAATTTTTTATATTTAATAAAGAAACTGAGCTCCTCTTCAAATATCTTCTTGTCTAAGTGTTATTTGTGATCATTTTGATAAGGATCTTGTGATTTTTGTATAAAATCCTTTATTTTTTATCATATTCCTTTCAATGTTTAGCTCAAGAAGAGCATGTATTGTGTAGGTTTTTTTTATTGTGTTTTTATGTTTTGATGTATGTAGTTATGAAAACAATATTATTTTAATTTAAACAAACATTTGAAAACTTAAACCTTTCATGAGAATCATTTTTGCAAACATGTGTAATTGAGATGTGAGCTAAGGTGGCTTCATTATTTGGGTATTTAGTGAATTCAACTACAAGAGAAGTCTTTTCATTTCACTGGTGCATCACTTTTTAAGTTTAGTTTTAGTTTTGAATCATGCTTTTATCCCTTTTCTCATTCTGAAAATCAGTAGTTTCTAAGATATCTAAAGGGGAGCCAACCCATAATCTGGAGGTTCATCTTCACAATAAGCAACCCATAGGTTCTAAGATGTTCTAATGTTTCATGAGATTTCTGAGCATTACACTTAGCTCTCAGGTGCAAATCCATGTGACAATAGTAAGTTCATATCATCTTCCAAAGTATACATCTCATTTTCATAGATAAAATTTATTTTACAATGAAGAGTAGAAGGGGTCACATGCATAACATGAATCCAAGGTCTTGCTAGAAGAATGTTATAGGTGAGAGTGTTGGGCCTAACATGGATAGTTGTAGGTAAAATAATGGGATCTAACTTAATAAGAAAGGTAATTGTACCTAATACCTTATTACCAACATTATCAAACCCATGAATAGAAAGAGAAACAGTTGAATAAGAGAATCATCCACATTGATTTTACACAATAAGTCCATGCTCTACACATTAAGACCTAAACCATTATTAAATAGAGCATGTCATATGGCATTACCTTTGATAAGGAAAATTATCATGAGAGGATCACATTTATTTTAAATTTCTACAGGAGACGACTCACATTGAGAGAACACAATGTCAGTTTTTGTTGCATTCATACATTCCAACAAACAAGTAACATTATTAGGTCTCACAAAATGTTGAATATCTACCTTCTGTAAAGCTTCTCATGGCATTTCATGATATTTGGGTGAGGTTTGAATCAAATCCCAAAGGGGGGTCTTAGCTATAGTGGCACAAAGCTACTCAACAAGATCATACTCCTTACCAATGTGTCCTGAAAGATGAGGTAGTGGATGAAGAAAAGGTTGAGAAGGGAGAAGAACATTAGAGTCTTGTTTATTGTTCTAAGTGTTTATGTGTGAGCTACTATATGATAAGTTGATTCACTCCACCTTTAACAAAAATGACTCCAATTTATTTAGAGGTTGAGGGACATCTTGAAGAAGGTGGACAATGTTTCTTATAACCAACAACATGAATGGTATTAAATTGATCTTGGTTAGGTTGTTTATCCTCTAAATATTTATCTTTAGGAGAGAAATTTTTTAGTGATATCTTTCTCTGGCACCAAAATTTCTTTATGAATATGATCAATTTTTGGAGAGGAATAAACATAACTCATTAATGCTTCATCTCTAGAGGGAAGGTCAATGAGATGATAAGAAGGTAAGGTATCATTAATCATATCAACCTCTTTTATCAAAATAACATCCTGTTGTACCAAGGAAATCTCATGGGGGAGATACATATTGGGAGAAGAATCAACATTATTCCTCATTGAGTCATCCCAAAGAGAGATATCATTGAAAGAAGTGCTAAGAATATCTTCTTGCACTAAAATGTCCTCATTGGGGAGAGAAAATTTAGGAGAGGTGTAAGGTATCAATATAAGACAAGCTAAAGAAACATCGCATGCATCAAACTTATTTATTTTAGTACTACTAAGAAAAACACAATGCAAAAACATGTTGGTAGAATGCTGACATTTTATCTCAAAATTGACAACATGGAATGGAGTTCAGGGCAACGCCCTAAATTTTTTTTTGCAACATGAAAATATTTTAAAGATGTACATTTTTTATGTGATGTCTAATGCAATTAAATAAACAATTCCATGGAACAAAATTTATTTTTTACATGTAATTAATGAAGTAGTGCAAATACATAAACTAAGAAATGTATACATAGGAACTAAACAATGCAAATACATAAGTAATGAATGAATGCATCTAAATTTGAAAATTTCATGCTAACATCAGATCTAAAAGAATAAAAAAATATGCAAGTGTAAGACATGTTGGGAAATAGGTATTCACTAGTTTAGCTATGTAAACAAGGAATGGACCTACTTCCAACTTTTGAACATACATTAAAGAGGGATGAAGTCAATAGATTCAATCCCAATTTTTTGAATGTTGATTGACTTCTATATGTTTCCTCTTTGCTATGGAAAGATGTAAATTAAATGCAAGATAAAGGGCTAAAGAAGTGAAATTGACAAAAATAAACATACATAGGTAGTCTCCTATGATATATGTTGACATAAATATAAATATGGAATGAAGAAGAAGAAAGTAACCTATGTCTAAAATATAGACTCAAAAATGTTGGAAAAGGGTTCTTAGGGAGTCCTTGTCCTCAGAGTGTCAGATGTAGACAACAAATCTATTTTTAGGATTAGGTTGATTTTCTGATCAAGTTTCCTTGAAGTTTCACAAGAAAAGTATCCGACAATTATGCTTGGGGTGACCTTGTCCTCCATTTTTCACCTATGAAAAAGTTGAATCTATGTCTCTATGTTCTCTTCCTAAATCTACATCTCTTGTCTTCAAATCTTGTCACCTGCACATGCAAAGGAGAAAAATGGTGTTGTGAATAAGGGTTTGCCTAGGTCAAATCTCAGGTTTTTAATCAAC
The DNA here is from genome assembly GCF_030272615.1 of Cryptomeria japonica. Taxonomy (NCBI): domain Eukaryota; kingdom Viridiplantae; phylum Streptophyta; class Pinopsida; order Cupressales; family Cupressaceae; genus Cryptomeria; species Cryptomeria japonica. The sequence goes on from NC_081415.1 coordinate 388,146,343, forward strand.
CCTATAATTGCATTGAATTGAAGTGGAAATGTTGAAGTAAAATGTTGGATAATATACCTCAATCTTGTTGAATTTGATGAAGGTTCATGATGCAATGCTCTTTGAATATGATCACAAGTATTGATGCAATAACATGACATGACATGATAAGAAATAAATGACTTAATCATAAACACATGATTGCATAAAGGTTGTTGTACCTTTTGTTTCTCCATAATGTCTAGATCTTACGAATACTTGAAGGATATGGTCATATGAAATATTAGCTTGATGCTTGACGAATGTGAGTGGATGATAACACATTCCTATGATTAATGGATGATGGGTGTGAAAATGAATGAAAGAATGCTCTTATATAGGGTTCTCAAGGTATTTCATAAATTAGATTGACCTCCAACGATCATATTGAGACATTGGGACTGAGAACCAACTGGCAAGAAGTGGGCACTGACATATTCAAGTTTGGACCTAATTTTTAGGGACAAGCATGTCGCACCCCAAACACCCTTGTCTACCTAAGAAAGGGTGAACAAGACAAGGATGGGGTGTTCTTAACTTTCAAATCACCATGCAAACAAATGACATTAGTTTTGTAATACAAAAGATAGAAATAGGGTTGGATAGAGCTAGCAGAAAACACACTAAGACAAGGGCACAAAAAGTAGTGTAAAATTGTATAGGGTTACAATTTATGACACTAAAACAATAAGTCATCAACATTTTTCTCATAAAATTTATTGTAGTGGGCATATCCCTAGTGTCTCCCTTTTGCTCTTAAATGATTTTTTTTACACAAAACAGTCCCCCCTGCCACTTTAGAATTTGTTTCATGCAAAATTTCAACCATTACCTAATACAAACAATATAAAAATACTCATAAACCCCTTTACCCCTTTGACATGTAACCTCATGGTCTGCATGAAATTTTTTTCCCTACTACTTACATTTTTTTCCATGGATGGATATTAACTTAAGATAGATATTGTATTAACTATTCCCCATACATTAGACTTGATAATCAATTTTTAAAACTTTATATTTGTGGAGATTTTTTTCATCATTTTCAATTCTTAGACATGGGCAATAGAGATGCAATACGATCATGCACTAGAAGTATCTCATAAGGTATATTAGAAAAACCACGTTTCTTGAGGTTAGGTTGTTCTTTGATCCATTTAAGTGCAAAATATAGAGAAAGAACAAAATCAAATGTTTAGTCCAACAACTTATGCTAGTGATGAAAAAGGTTCAAGCATCTATGATATTCTCTAATGATTATTGTAAACTTATATTGATTACTCAAATTGCTTATATCCTTAAAATCAAATAATTTTGTATAAGAAAAGAAATCAAAATTCCTATTTTGTGGAGCTAACCTTTATCATATTTTATCATTGAAATTATAACTATCATAACATGTATATGCATTACTTATATAAGAGATACCATGCCATTCATTTAATTATGAGGATAAATTCTAATACTCTAAACTCATAAAAATTCATTTATCTATATCAAAGCTGCACAAGATCGTCTAATTTTATTTTATTTTATTTTTCTTGCTACACATTTATCTCCACTACCTTACACATTAGAAAATGAAGCATAAAGAAAATAAAATAATCACTCTTTACCTTAGGTTTCCATTTATTCACCAAATTGTTTACCCTTGAAAAATTAATTGAATAGTTATCCAAAGACCAAACCATGATAAATAAATTCTAGGTTAATAAATTCATCTTGAAGAAAACTTTTACCTATAACCAACTGATAAAGCAAATCCTAAAACAAATTACAATTTTATCTACAATTTTTTTTGCATGGTAGATCAATTCCTTGGTTGTAGTTTCATTGCAATAAAAATAATAATAATTAAGGGACGCCCCTAGCTAAATGTAAAATGAAGTTAAAATCTAGAATTTATTTCCTAAATCTTTACTGTAAATATAAAAATGTGTATTCTGCATTTAAATTTTCTTACTTATTTTCTTATATAACAGGGAAAATATGTAGTCAAAAATCGAAGCTTTGATTAGAAAACTTCCGAAAAATAGTTGAAACAATCCGCTCCGCTATTTTAAACAAATTTCAACATGCAACCAATATTTTAACAAGGGTTGCAGGGCAACTTAGTTCCTGCCTAGACCTGCGGAGGTGGGTTTGGATTGGTTTATTGCACAATAAAAATCTTAAATAATGAAAAAGACGATAGACAAACAGGTTTACAAGTGAAATAAAATGAACTAGAAGAGGGAAAAGCAGGGTTTAAAAAAAGGATTAACTGCCTTCCAAAAATTCATAACACTGTAGCAAAAACATGCATACATATGGTTTTTTCAAATAGCAAGCATGCAACCAACTTCAAAAACAAGCATAGACTTGTTCTACAAGCAATAATCATAAAACGACAAAAGAAAAATGTTAGACAATTAGAAATAACTTCATAAAATAAAAACTAAAATGACTAAGTAGTATTGTTTCATACATTTGTTAAATGTAATAATCTGTTTTATCATGAATCCAGAGTAATAAGATTTATATGCTGCATAAAGGAAAATTAAAATTAAAAAATATCCATTGAATATTCCACTAAACACTGATTCAAAATGTTTGTGAACCATCTACTTCTGTCAAATAAACTAAAAACAGTTACAATGTATAGAGAAGTAACTCCAGAAAATTGAGAACTAGAAAAACCAAAGGACTTATATTTATAACGACAGATTTTTGGCGAACTGATACAATATTAAGTCCTGTCTACACACCCAAATACTTAGAACGCCAGATTTTTCTGATTCAAATTTGGAATAGGAGATATATGGGCAAATTTTAAGAATATGGCATCTCTGGACTGCTAGTTTGAAGATTAATGCCTAAAGAGGATAGAGATTCTTGTCAGAATTTTTGACACGGGGTGATATACATGCATTATGACTTCTCTATAGTTCAGTTCAAGCTCCCTGAAATAAATCTCCACCATTACATGTTCCATAATTTTAGCACCTTTGGTCAACCCCTCCATTGCCTAGAAGTCAGAAAACTATTTGAAGTTTGTTCATCATTCGAATTTGAAATTTCAGAGGAGTGGGTTTTAGTTAATCATAAAATGAAATTGAGACACACGCCTTTCAATTTTAGATTTCTCTTTATTGTTTCGGTAATATAACCTAGATGAGATAAAATTACGAACAATTTTGAACACAACAACAGAAACAGGGGAAATAACCTACTTTATCATGCTCACTGTCAAAGTCCTTCACTTTTGTTCGCCGCCAAGCAAAAAAGTAAAGTCCAAATAAGCATATGTCAAGATGCCAATCAAACTATAACTTGTTTTCTTATTATATATGTATGACAATACGATACATGGGACAATATGATACATTTGATTTTAAGTGGTAAGGTAATCACAAGAACAAGGACATACATGTTTATTGCTATATTTTGCATTCAAAAAAGACATTTAAAACAAATTATCCAAAAGCCCTAAAACAAGAAACCAAGCACAACAATTCCATTATGGTATAATTCTGAAATTGATAAGTTTTTTTGGAAATTTATGCTAAAAAAACCTATCAACTTAGCAAGACTGAACATGCTGACACAAATATCACCATTTGTTCTACCAACAACTCTTCTCTTGGGTTCATTTCTTTTAAATGTTGCTATTTGGCACTACATTTTGGGAAGTTCTTAACTACCTTGAAGATTTCAACAATTCTGATTCTATTAACAGTCGGGTGTTCTCAGAGGGGTCTATCTTGTTCAATGTGTGTCCATTATGTTGCACATTCATTTTGGGCGTGGGAGGGATATGAGAGGCAATTAAAAGGATCGAGAAACATAGTTGATCACATACTATGCATTCTACCTTTTGAAGAAGAAATATGCAAAATGAATGGATTAGCTGCAACCTTTGTGGGCCATCCTATACTGGAGGATGTTTTTAATGAACACGTTGTATGGATCTGCTGGTACCATTATTTCTATTTTTATATTTTCTATTTAAATATGTAATTCTCAAAAGTAAATAAGAATACTTTAACAAAGCATTATAAACAGTTAGGCATCAAATTCACATGCAAGAAACTTTCCTTGAGAAATAAAATTATGAAATTGGCATTATTAAACAATTAAGGTGATTGTAATGAGAGTAAGTATTGCAGAGTTTTAAGCTTTGAGCAAATGTATAAAAGCTTCAATGACTTTTTTCTTAAAATCCACATTATTCTTTAGGATTAAATATACAATTTCAATAAAAGGTAATCTTCACGCGAATAATCCAACTCAAGATTCAATATGTATAGCTATACAAATCATAATATTTATTAAACAAATATATTTAATAATAGCAACGTTTATGATGTTTATTATTTTGGCATGAATTCCCAACAAATTTTTGTACATAAGTTTTATTTTCTTGTCATCAAACTAGGGGATCCTTAACACTTAGACAAATCTATAGGAATGAACATCCCCAAAGAGAGAGGAAACCTATCCTATGAATCTATAAATTCCTCTCAAGATACATGCCAATGTGTTTAAAAGTACATATCCCTAGAATAATACGGGCATATCCTTTTGAAGATAATAATTAAATTTCAAATGATAGAGCGATTTACTAATTAGGGGAAAACAAAGAAAACAATATCACTAAAATTAACTTACTATAGAACAAAATAAAACTACAATTTAACTTGGAGTCTAGGGTTGCTATAAAATATCAATCATTTAATAATAAAAAAATCACTTCCCCTATCAAACATCACAAAGACATCCCAAAGAGTTGACAAATATATCTCCTACTGTTAACCGCATTTCAATTTTCCCAAAGACTTTCCATAATAAATGTTTATGGCAACCTTCAGAAGATATGTGTGTTGGCATTATAACAGATAAAGGGAGATTGTTCGCATTTCAATAAGGATATTGAGAAGGTTGTTGATGAATATGGATATAACTGATCAAGGATGTTTACTGTCTTAATATTATTATTTTGTCATTGATGTCAAGAAATTGATTTTCTAATTCAGTATGATGTTGCCATATCTTAAGAAGTATGATTTGATGAGTATAAAGATGTCGGTAAAAGACATAGAAAGAATGTGATGAATAAGGGGAGGAATAAGTTATTCAATGGGCAACTATTACCGAGTTAGACAATGATGAGATCATAATGTTTAGATTGTTTTGATATCCTACATATGTTGTTGATTGTAAGGTTAATACTATACTATGTTACCGAGAAAAGAACCTAGTCGGTAAACCCTAAGGAACCTAGTCAGTAAACCCTAAGGTTATCGCTATCGGTTAATGAAGGTAGAATGTCTACCGAGTGAAGTTTAGTATTTACCGAGTTGCAACCGAGTAGTAACAGAATGCATTGAATGAATAAAAACATTATTTAATGAAGGAAGCTGATGAGCTAGAACTGATTAAATGATTGGTATGTCGTGCATGAAGTTTGTTAAAGAATCTATGGTAAAGGAAAATTGACAGGAAGATCTACAATTCAGATTAAACCACAATACCCTAGCACAAGTTCCAAGAAGTGTATGCAAGTTCCAAGGCGGGGTAAAACATTTTCAGATCAAAGGATACATTGAACCTAGTCAAGATTGAAGATCTGATGGCTATGATTGACCATGGGAAATGTGATCAAGGAGATTAAGCGGTTGGAAAATTGTTTATAAATAAGGAACTGTTGATAAACAATGCATGCGGGCAAGTGTATGCACATGGATGCTACATAGTGATTACCGAGCACTGAAGCTTGAAGACCTCTTTGAATAACAGAGTATAGAGCCCAGCAGATGGACAAGACAAAGTTCTATGTCTAGATTGTAATGAGCAAATAAGAATCTGCTTTAGCATTTTAGATGTGAAGTTGCAGAGAGATTTTTATTATTGTTATTTTGTGAAGTAACAGAAAATCTCTTAACCGAGTGGACTTAACAGTCTTATTTGTAAAACCCTCTAGCAAGGTGACATTCTGATTGAGTGTTTGAAATCCTTTAACAAGGTCACTTCTAACAAGGTGAAGATCCTAATAGATTTGAGGGAAATACCTTAACTAGGTCACATCTAGCAATGTGTTTGTAATCTTTAAATGGATTTGCTTTTAACCGAGCATACTCTAGAAGAGTATATTTCTTAGTGGGTCTGAAATCCCACAGTGGTTTTTCCCTATCTGGGTTTCCACGTTAAATCTGGTGTTATGAGTGTTATGATGTTTATATGCTTTTGAGTTTGCATGTTTAGCAGTTTTGGTTATATTACTGAAGTATATGTTACCGAGGTTGAATCTATTGTTTTTATGGAAGATTAAGTTTGTATGATTCACCCCCCCCTCTCATCTTGTTAACTTGGCATATGTACTTAACATTAAGTATTAGAACTATCAATTGGTATTAGAGCATTGGACTCCGAAAGAAAAAGTTTAAAGGTACTTGAGGAAAAGATCCAAATATGTATAAGAGGGATGCACCGAAGCTGAACAAGTCAAGTTTCTCTACATGGCAGAAAAGGATGAAGTTGCACCTATTAGGAGTTGGAGAATATGTTGTATATTATCTAGAGAATGATTTCATTACACCGAGCACCTATCCATTGACAATGGAAGAGATAAAAGAAAAGAAAGAACATATCCAAGCAATGATTGAAATAACATCTGCATTGACCGATTCAGAGTTTAATAATATAGAAGGCTGCAATAATGCAAAGGCAATGTGGGACAAGCTCATATATGTGTATGATGGTGATGAACATGTTAAAAGAGCAAAAGTGGATAGTCTAAGAGGACAACTTGAATCTATGAGGATGAATGAAGGTGAGAACATAACCTAGTATAGTACAAGACTAAAGGAGATTGTCAATCAAATCAAAGGAGCAAGTGGAACTATTGAAGAAAAGGATATAACAAGTAAGTTGTTAAGAACCCTTCTACTAGCTTATGCAATCTGAGTCTCTGCAATCAATGAATTGAGGTCTGTACCCAATATGCCAGTTTCTTTAGATGCTACTATTGGTAAGCTACATGCATTTGAGTTAAGTAACTTTGATAATAGTGGGTCATCAGTAAATAAAGTTGAATATGCATTTAGTTCTTTTCATATTGGTGAATCTGATGATTACAATGATAGAATGAGTAAGTACACTAAAGGGGATCATAGTTGAGCAAGTGAAAGATTTCGCAAAAACATGGAAGAAGTACACAAACTATATGAGGAAATTAGAAAGCAAGAAGAGTTTGAAGCACTATTAGCCAGAAGACTACCGAGAGGCAAAGGTAAGTATAAAGGAAAACTACCTTTGAAATGTTTCAATTGTGATAAGATAGGACATATGGCTTCTAACTGTCCTAACAAAGATTCTATTGAAAAGAGAGATTATCGAGATGACAGACATAAAGATAATCATTAGAGAGGACACTGAGACTTCAGAAGAAGAGATAGAAAGTCATGCTTAATAGCTGATGAGGAATCCAATGATGATAAATCAGATGAAACTGATACAAAGGAAGTAGTTTATGTGGCTATCAAAGATGGATCAGATGAAGAAATGTATGAAGAAAAAGTCGTAATATCTCACATAAATACTAATGATTCTTGGATCATAGATAGTGGATGCTCACATCACATGATAGGTGATAAACACAAGTTTGTTATGTTAGAAGATTATGATGGAGGCTATGTAAGATTTGGTAATGATGCACCATGTCCGGTAAAAGGTAAAGGATCTATAACACTCCATGACAATGCTAAATGTAATGATGTTTATTGGGTTGAAGGTTTGAAATACAAATTGTTGAGTGTAGCATAGCTAAACAATACAAGTTACCAAATAGAATTTCAGAAAGGAACTGTCAAAGTTCATGACAAGCATGGAAAGTTAGCTGCTACCGAGACACAAACAAAAGGTGACACATTTCACCTTGAATCAACTCTGAACAAGTGTTTGTATGCAAAGATAGATGATACCTGGTTATGGTATAAAAGGTTTTGTCATGTAAATTTTGATAATCTGATCAAAATAAGCAAGAAGCACCGAGTAAGAGGTCTATCGAGTTTTGAAAAACCTGAGAATACTATGTGCCGAGGATGCTAGATGGGTAAAATGACAAGATCAAGCTTTACAAGTAAGTCCTACACTTCTAAGGGAATTTTAGATCTTGTACACACTGATCTTTGTGGTCCTATGAAAGTTCAAAGTTATTATGGTGATAAATATTTCATATTATTTGTGGATGATTACTCAAGGATGATGTCAGTTATGTTTTTAAAAGAAAAATCAGAAGCTTTTCAAATGTTTAAATGGTACAAGGAAAGAGTTGAAAATGAAACAGGAAGACAACTGAAATGTCTTAGATCAGATAGAGGAGGAGAGTTCACATCTGATGAGTTAAACTTATACTGCAATGATCATGGTATAAAAAGACAAGTCTCTGCACTGAGAACTCCACAACAAAATGGAATAGTTGAGAGAAGGAACAAATCTATTGTGGATTGTGCCAGAACCCTGATGATTGAAAATAAAGTGCCACAAAATTTTTGGAGAGAAGCAATAAGCATGGCAGTTTACACCCTAAACTGAGTACAACTGAAAAAAGGAACTTTGAAGACACCATATGAGATCTGGTATGACAAGAAACCTAATGTAAGCTATTTCAAAATCTTTGGAAGTAGATGCTATGTACACAAAGATGATAGAAATGGCAAGTTTGATCAGAAAAGTGAAGAAGGAACATTTCTTGGTTATTTTTCTAGAAGCAAAGCATTTAAATGTCTGATCAAATCATCTAACAAAATAGTAGAAAGTGCAAATGTGAAAATTGATGAATTTGTAGAAAGAAATGATGAAGGAAATTCCAAAGAACCAGAAGATTATGAAGGATTTGTCTATGTTCAACCAACAAGTCTTACCGAGAGAACTGTTGAAGAAAATGAAGAGAATATCCAGTTACTGAGTGATGAAGAAGATCATACAGAGCCTATCGAGCCTGTATTAGCCAAGTATGTCAGAAGACATCATGCATCAAGTTAGATTATAGGAGATAAGGATGATCCAGTGATAACAAGGAATAAACTAAGACATAATACATGTCTGATATCTGAATTTGAACCGAGAATAGTGAAAGAGGCATTTAACAATGAAGATTGGATAAATGCTATGATAGAAGAGATTGATCAAATCAAGAAGAATGACACATGGACACTGGTCCCAAGACCGAAGGACAAAAATGTAATCGGTACAAAGTGGATTTTCAGAAACAAGCTAAATGAAAAAGGTGAGGTCATTCGAAATAAAGCAAGACTAGTCTACAAAGATTATGCCCAAGAAGAAGGAATTGATTATGGTGAGACTTTTGCACCTATGGCTAGACTTGAAGGAGTAAGAACATTGTTGGCATATGCTACTTTGAAGAATTTCAAGGTATATCAAATGGATGTCAAATTTGCATTTCTAAATGGTATATTAGAAGAAGTTTTTATTGAACAACCCGAAGGATTTGTTGAAGACAAGAATAAAGATCAGGTATGTAAATTGAACAAAGCTTTATATGGTCTGAAACAAGAACCTAGAGCATGGTATGAAAGATTGCACTCTTATTTAATCAAGATTGGTTTTATAAGAACAAGTGAAAACAACAATATGTACATGAAGAATGATTGAAAATGGAATACTGATCTCAACCATATTTGTTGATGATATTATCTTTTGTGGAAATGACTATCTATGCAAGAACTTTGGAAATGAAATGAGCAAAGAATTTGAGATGTCATTAATCAATGAGATAAAGTATTTTATAGGTTTGCAGATACTACAAATGAAAAATGAGATTTTCATTACTCAATCCAAGTACATAAAGGAAATCTTGAAGAAATTTGGAATGGAGGATTCAAAACCAGTAAGTAGTCCTATGAATACCAACTGTAAATCATCAAAGAATGATGAATCTAAATTTGTTGATGAGACAATTTACCGATCTATGATTGGAAAGCTACAATATGTTGTTCACAGCAGACCAGATATAGCACATGCAATAGGTATAGCTGCAAGATTTTCTGCAGATCCCAAGGAAACACACATGACAACAATCAAGAGAATTTTCAGATACCTGAAAGGCACTGAGGATTATGGCTTAGTATATCAGAAAGGAAATGATTTTGATTTAAAAGTTTATACTGATGCTAACTGGGCAGGAAACATTGATGACAGAAAAAGCACAAGTGGAGGAGCTTTCTTTTTAGGAGAAAGACTAGTGAGTTGGCTTAGCAAGAAACAAGGATGTGTTTCACAGTCAACAACAGAAGCTGAATACATTGTTGTAGCATTGAATTGTACCAACATAGCATGGATCAAACAATTGTTGGAAGGTATAAATGAGAAAGTTACTGAGCCAGTAACTATATTCTGTGACAATACTAGTGCCATTAACATTTTAAAGAATCATGTTATGCACTCTAAGACAAAGCACATCTCTATCAGATATCATTATCTTAGAGAAGAAGCTCAAGAGAAGAAAGTGGTGTTGGAGTATGTTAGCACAAAGGAACAAATAGCAGATATCTTCACCAAGCCACTGCCAAGGGACACTTTTGAGTATCTTAGAAGTAAGTTAGGGGTCCTACCCCTATCTTCCATTCACTGACCAAGTTTGGTGAAAGCATCAATTCGATGACTCTACATAATATCTTTTAGGAGTTGATGCTGATTTACCCACTTTAGGATGTTTTCTAAAGGTGTATAGGAAACAAATACAGGGAACAAGAATTGAAGACAAAATGCTCTGACTGAGACTAAGTTGACACATAACAGCAGGAAATCACTTCATACAGGAAGAAATTATGTTTTAGTTCTTTACTTTTTGGCATTGTTGTCAAAGGGGGAGAAGACTAAAGAAAAGAGGAGAAGACTAATGTATGGGGGAGAAGACTGATGACAGGGAGAGCATTTTAGCATTTCAGAATCTCACATCATTTCTAGATTGTAATGAGCAAATAAGAATCTGCTTTAGCATTTTAGATGTGAAGTTGCAGATAGATTTTTATTACTATTATTTTGTGAAGTAACAGAAAATCTCTTAACCGAGTGGACTTAACAGTCTTATTTGTAAAACCCTCTAGCAAGGTGACATTCTGATTGAGTGTTTGAAATCCTTTAACAAGGTCACTTCTAACAAGGTTAAGATCCTAATAGATCTGAGGGAAATCCCTTAACTAGGTCACATCTAGCAATGTGTTTGTAATCTTTAATAGGATTTTCTTTTAACCGAGCATACTCTAGAAGAGTATATTTCTTAGTGGGTCCGAAATCCCACAGTGGTTTTTCCCTATTTGGGTTTCCACGTTAAATCTGGTGTTATGAGTGTTATGATGTTTATATGCTTTTGAGTTTGCATGTTTAGCAGTTTTGGTTATATTACTGAAGTATATGTTACTGAGGTTGAATCTATTGTTTTTATGGAAGATTAAGTTTGTATGATTCACCCCCCCCCTCTCATCTTGTTAACTTGGCATCCGTACTTAACATTAAGTATCAGAACTATCAATGTGATCTAGTAACTAGAAGTGCTTCTACCATAACTCACACCAAGTGCATGTGACCATTGAAAGAAACTGAATATTTACAATTGTTTGAGCTTTCATGTGTTAAAAAACATGGTAAAGCTTTTTGAGCTTGTCTACCTTGCCATGTACATTAAAGTGGGTCACACCAGCCATTCAATGGAAGCTTTCAATTCATAATTTTAGTCTTCCTATAAACAAAAGTGTTAGAATACTCTGTAGTTTTCCAATGCAAATTCTCTCTGTAATTTCTATGATATTTTGTTAAAGTTGAAGGACTGCAGAAACAAAGCATCATTATGATGTATACATTAACAAAACTGCACAGTTTATATATCCCTATAGAATGCACTCAATGTTTTTATGGATTGAATCTGCACTTAAACTGTAAATTTAAACTACTTTTATTTACAATATGACTAAAACATTCAAATTCAGAACTATTTTTAATCAACATAAAATAGATACAAATACAAATTTAGGTTGTTTGGTTTTTTATTACAGCTACTTGAAACATCTTTAACTTCTTGTGCGATAGTTTGTATGGTTTCTGAATACAACTATTTGAAGTGTTTTGAACTTCTTGTGCAATAGTTTTAATTTATGTTTATACTATTATAAAAGTCAACCAGGAACAATGGAGTTGGTAAGAATACTCACATTTTTATGAGAACAAATGGCAAGGAAATCAATATAGATGAACTCAAAGCACTACTTTCATTGATAAGCCTGTATCTGTGAATGTGAAGAATCCTTGGTTATTGCACAAGTTATCAGGATTTGAATCGTCTGGAAATTAAATTTTATTGATAGAATTTTTGGACTCAAAAAAACAATTGCATATTGTCATTTTGAACCTGAAAATAAGTCTCCAGAGCCATCTAAAATCAATAGTGTGAAAATCAGCTTAAGCCTTACTTGCATTGATTTTAAAAATCTAAAATTAGAAGGGGAAATTAGGAAATTTCTCTAGCACTTAACAAAAATTAAACTATAATACATCATTGTAGAAAAATGATTGCAAATTAGGCAAATAACAGAGGCCAGTGCTTCATCTGGTTGAGTAATAGGAACACTCACACCTATAATACATCTGACAAATAATTTATTGACATGCAGGAGAGAATATTTGTACCTCATAACTTCAATTCCATCACTAATTTTCAATCCTCTAGTCTTATCAGGCTCGACAAAAAGGCCAAAAATTTCATTTTCAAATGACTTTGTCAAAGACTTGAATGATTTCCTATCACAAAACTACAGATGGAAAAAGGATGACACCTAAATACAAATAGGAAAATATGAACAAATTATTTGAGTTCTATAAAATAAAAATAAAAATTTGCATGAGGAGATCAAATGTAACGATGAATTAACAAAAGAGCTTATGATAGTGTTGGTTAATGTTCAACTCAGGAATACATGTTCGGTGTTTTACAAATGGTGTAGAAATCATGTATACAAAGTGATGAATAATGATGAACAACAAATACCCTAACTAGTACTGAGAGGGGGGTGAATCAGTACATACAAAAACTTCTCCACAACTTATCATGTTAAAACAATGACAACCGGTTGTCTTCATCACTAAACTTAACCATGGCAGTACCGGTTAAACATAGTAAGACTTCAGACAGCTTAAACCGGTAAAACTCAATACTTGAAATATCATTCAACACTTGATAACTACTTCACCCATATACATATGCATGTGTTGTATCAGTAATACCATAACCATTAGCTTTGCATGCATAATCACTTAAACAAGAATACTAAATCATCACATGAAAAATGCACAACTCATAACACAGATTTTTCATGTGGTAACCCAAATGGGAAAAACCATGGTGGGGATGAATACCCACAAGCTTAATTTAAACTCTTTTGAAGTCCACTCTGTTAGGAGCCTAGTCCAGTTAAAGACTTTACAATAAGGTTATGCTAGGAACTGATCTTGTTAAAGATCACCTGGTTAAGGGATGGCTATATACCCTGTTAAAGGTTGAAACCCTGTTAAAGGTTACCTCGCTAGAAGATTTAAAGAACTCAATGAACTTGAGTCAACTGGTTAGAGAATTTACAACAAGCCTATTAAAGTGATCAAGGGATTTTCCTTCTGTTGAAATGATTAGAAGTCAACAGGTAAAGCTTTGATCTGATAACAACACTACTTGCTAAGGTAGATCCTTTTTAGCTCCTCTCCTCTGCAATCACACTTTGCAGGTTTCACACTCTGGTTTGGCAAGAATCTCAACATGTAGACACAAAAATAACATTTGCCAACAACAAAAATATCAAAACTCAACGACCTTATAGATAAGAATCAGGTCAGTAACATAAACCCTAAACCCTAAGTATTTTAGGTTTACAATTTCAAGTGGTCCAAATCTGACTGTCCAAACACATTACATAGAATGAAACAATCTAAACTGATCTCAAGTCACTCTGCATCATCTAATCTTTACCGCATCTGGAAAACGATAACCCATCACACGCTCTTCATACACCACTCAGAAAATCGCACATTCCCAAGGTAAGCATTCAATGCATTCGATCTCCATGCACAAAATCCTCAAGGAAATCCTTCATGTGCACACAAATGATGTGGAATCCTGATCCTTATTCTTAACATTCACAAAAAGCCATCGGTTGCACCACACAGATCATACCGGAAACCCTAAAACTGAACAAAGACTACCAACCAGTAGTAACACTTGGTGAACCCCGACACCGGTCCACTACATCCCGGTTGACCAAAATCGCTTCCAATATTCATACCGGTGTACATGCTTGAGCACATATTGACATCAATGACAATATACTTTGTCACCGCTTCATCATATGCCAACAATCTTCCCCTTTGGCATTGGTGGCAATACTCAGTGTATCATTTCTCAGTATCTGTACCATGCTTAATAGCATATACCGATTGTCATATACTGGTTCAAAGATCAAAACCACCACCATCTGTACTGGTCAATGTGTACTCTACTCCTGGTTAGTGTGTACTCTGCCATATATCTTCATCATCAGATATCTTCTCCCCTATACACCAGATATCTTTTCCCCTATCTTATATTTTCTCCCCCTTTGACAACAATGCCAAAGTGGAGGCACAAACTTCCATACTCCACTATGTTGCTCCCCCTATGGAGTAGCATCCTTCAACACATCAAACTTGTAAGATTTGTCACTGTGGTACCTAATTGATGTGGAGCACACAACTTTTAGTTTATTTCATGAAGGGGCAGAACCCCTAATTCACCTCTCAAATAGGTAAATATAGTCTTCGATAAGGGCTTAGTGAATATATCTACTAGCTGCTCCTTACTGGAAAGATGTTCTAATACAACCTCTTTTTTTTGAACCTTCTCTCTCAAGAAATGATACTTGAGCTTAATGTGCTTAGTTCTAGCATGCAATATCGGATTTTTGGAAATATTGATTGCACTAGTATTATCATAGAAAATACTCACCGATTCAGATATAGGCACTTTGAAGACATTCAGTACATGTTTCATCCAGATTGCCTGAGTGCAGTTCATAAATGCTGCCACATATTCTGCTTCAGCTGTAGACTGGGAAATACAACTCTGCTTCTTTCTCGTCCAGGAGAAAAAATCTTCCACCAAGGAAGAACGCTCCACCGGTTGTGCTTTTCCGATTGTTCACATTACTTGCCCAATCTGCATCGGTAAACACTTTGAGATTAAAATAACCATTGTATGGATACCACAATCCATAGTCAACAGTCCCTTTCAGGTATCTAAGAATCCTCTTTACCTCTACCAAATGGGATTCTCTTGGACTCTTCTGAAAATGAGCTACTATGCCCACTACATGAGCAATGTCCAGTCTGTTATGCACCACATAGTGTAGCTTACCGATCATTGACTGGTACTCCTTCTCATTCACCAGTGTTGAATCATCTTCCTTAGTCAATTTACAGTCGATCACCATCGGTGTACCAACCGGTTTGCTCTCCTCCATGCCAAAGGTCTTCAATACCTCTTTGACATACTTGGAATGGGAAATAAAGATTCCATCTCATCTGCTGAATCTGTAGACCAATGAAGAATTTTATCTCTCCAATGAGAGACATCTCAAACTCTTTCTTCATTTCATCTACAAATGCATGGCTCATTTCATCATCTCCTCCAAAGATTATGTCATCTACAAACACTTCACATATCAAAATCTGGTTACCTTCAGATTTTTGGTAGATGTTGCTTTCCTCACTTGTTCTCTAAAATCCTATTTTTCACAAAATGAGAGTGTAACCATTCATACCATGCCCTTGGTGCTTGTTTCAATCCATACAGGGCCTTGTGTAATCTACACACCATGTTACTATCTTCTGACAAAGAAAATTCATCTGGTTGCTCAATATACACTTCTTCTTCTAGGATTCCATTCAGGAATGCTGACTTCACATCCATCTGGTATGCCTTAAATCCCTTGAATGCTACAAATGCAAGTAGCATTCAGACACCTTCCATTCTAGTCACTAGGCAAAAGGTTTCTCCATAGTCGTCTCCCTCTTCCTCAACATATCCATTGCATATAAGTCTTTCCTTGTTCATTACCATTGTGCCTTCTAAATTTAGCTTATTCCTGAAGACCCATTTGGTACCTATTACA
This sequence comes from Cryptomeria japonica, assembly GCF_030272615.1. Classification (NCBI taxonomy): domain Eukaryota; kingdom Viridiplantae; phylum Streptophyta; class Pinopsida; order Cupressales; family Cupressaceae; genus Cryptomeria; species Cryptomeria japonica. The sequence goes on from NC_081415.1 coordinate 388,162,551, forward strand.
TTCTTGTGTTCCGGTCTGGGTACCAAGGACCATGTTGCATTCTTTTCTATCTGGTCTAGCTCCTCTTCCACTACCTTTATCTAGTCTTCATCAGTAAGTGCCTCCCTAGTGATCTTAGGCTCAAATTCTCTCTTTCATCTTTCTTCTTGTGAGTATCCCTGCATCTTTATCTCCTATGATTTGCTTTGGATCATGATGTAGTTTCACATATCTAGGAATGACTCTAGTTGGTTCTTCTTTCTTTTCCTCTTCTTCTTCTTCTCCATCTTCTTCTTCACCTACTGCAACTTCTACCGGTACAAGAACACTGAGGTCTTTGCTTGTTTCTTTCTTAACCAGTTCCCAGAAGGTTACACCTGGTTCATCTTTTGCTTGCTTGCTGCAGGTTTCCTCCGGCTCCTCAGGGAATTCATCAAACCTGACATTGATACTCTCAACAATTTTTTGAGTCCTATTATTGTAGCACTTGAGAGCTTTTCTCTCAGTGGAATATCCCAAAAATATTCCTTCATCACATTTAGCATCAAACTTTCTCAGATGCTCACCTCTCTTGAGATAACACTTACTACCAAATAATTTAAAATAACTCACAATGGGAGTCTTCTCGGTCCAATACTCATAAGGGGTTTTATCTTTACCTTTCTTGATGAGTGCCCGGTTCATAGTATAGACTGCAGTGCTCACCGCTTCTCTCCAAAAAGTGTGAGCGACCTTTCCTTGGATCAACATTGTTATGGCCGCTTCAACTACATTCTTGTTATTCCTTTCTACTATGCCATTGTTTTGTGGTGTCCTTAGGGCAGACAACTGCCTCTTGATATTGTTATCTTCACAGTACTTGTTGAATTCATCATAAGTGAATTCACCTCCTTGATAAGATCTTAGGCATTTTATCTTTTGACCACTTTCCTTCTCTACTAATTCTCTAAAGGCTTTGAACTTTCCAAATGCCTCAGACTTGTCTTTCAAGAATGTGACCCACATCATTCTTGAGAAATCATCAGTAAGAATCATGAAATACCTATCTACCTGAATACTTATAGTTTTCATTGGACCACACAAATTGGTATGCACAAGATCAAGTAAGTTCTCTAATGAAAAAGACTTACCTTTGAATGTTGAGGAAGACATCTTCCCAAGTTGACATTCTCTGCATAAAGCATTCTCTGGTTTGTTTAGCAAAGGCAATCCTGTTACTGCCTTGATCTTACTAGCCTTTACAATATTATCAAAGTTCATATGACAAAGTCTCCTATGCCATATCTAACTGTCATCAAACTTCGCCATCAGACACCGACTAATCTTGGCATTCAGCTGAAACAAGTTACCTCTGGTCTTCTTACTGGTGGCAATAAGTTCACCACTCTTTCCAATTATACTACAAACTTCACCTTTGAACTCCAAAATGAGTCCTTTGTCATTTATTTGAGCAACACTCAAAAGGTTATGCTTAAGACCTTCTACCCAGTAGACATCATCTGCACTGCTCTTTCCATTCAGTGAGATGGATCCTTTACCTTTTACCAAGCAAGGTGCATTGTTGCCAAATCTGACAACACCTCCATCATATTCTTCTAGAGACAGAAACTTTCTCCGATCACCAGTCATGTGGTGAGAATAACCACTATCAATAATCCACTCATTAGAGTTGGCAATGCGAGAGACAAGTTCTTTCTTGTCAGACACTTCTTCCTTTATAGCTACAAACACTATGTCCTCATTCTCTTCATCCTCAGATTCTTCATCAGTAACATCTTCATCCACTGCAACAAGACAATTTCTTCTATTTCCTCCTTTATACTTTCTAAACCTCTCTAGTTTATCCTTATTGTCATTGTTAGGACATTAAATAGCTATATGTCCTATCTTATTGCAAGAAAAATAATTTAAAGGAAGCTTACCTCTATATTTTCTGGTGCCTTTTGGAAGTCTCTTGGAAAGAAGAGCTTCAAACTCCATCAGAATCTCTTCATCATCCGTATCTCCAGGCATTACCTAGATTCATAACTGGTACTTATTTCTTTTCCTTTTCTAGTTGGTGCAATAGATGCTCTAAAGGCTGACTCAGTTTTTTGAACACTGTCATCATAGCTATTCAACTCATATGCATTCAACTTTGCAATGATAGAGTCTAAGGATACCTTGGTTTTGTCAATAGACCTTAGCTCCTGAATAGAAGCAACTCTAATTGCATAGACCGGTAACAATGATCTCAAAAATTTATTGACAACGGTGGCATCTTCAATTGTTCCTGTTGGAAATATGGATGGAGTAACTGAGAGGGGAGGGGTGAATCAGTTACCACAAAAAATAAATCCACAAGTCCCTTAGATGTCTTTAATATAAACTGCTGTAACTCGGTAAATTAGCTTATCATTGTTCATCAAACATTAATATGCATGAAACAAATAACATGAACACAAGTAACACCAGATATAACGTGGAAACCCGATTTTGGGAAAACCACCAATGTAACTAGTTACTGATTTTCACTCTTCTGAAGTGAGCCCTGTTAGGAGCCAACCCTGTTAAAGGTTACAAAACACACTGTTAGGTGTGACCCTGTTAGAGGATTTAATCACCCTGCTAGGAGTGGCCTTGTGAAAGGTCTTAAGAACAATTCAACCGAATTGTCACCTTGTCAGAGGATTTACAAAATGGTTGTTAGACCAACTCTGTTAAGAGATTTCGGAATCACTGCTACAATGGTTAGAAAGCAACAATGAAGTGACCTAAATTAAACACAACTTATCTTGCTGATACAGATCTCTGTTATGTGCCAATAGATCCTTACTGATCACATATATCTTTTCTGCACCTCAAGGATATCACTGATCCTTCATCAGAATTCGCACATTTCTGCTCCTTCACATTTCTATATTTTTCACTCTTTTTCCCACACTTCAAAATCGCAACTTGATCTCTCATATATACCATTCAGGTTACCAAGTCGGCTCAATTATAAGTTACAATAAATATTACATAGGTCGGCTACATATACAAGTTTCAATTAATAAATATTGCTTTGGTCGGCTGCATAAACATTTCACTGATGCTCGGTAAACACTGCTGATTCTTCGGTAACCGACTGAACTCGGTAAGTACTGCGAGCTTGGTAAAGACTGACTTTCCTTCACATATTCTTCGAAGACCGACTGAACTCGGTAAGTACTGCGAGCTCGGTAAAGACTGACTTTCCTTCACATATTCTTTGAAGACCGACTGAACTCGGTAAAGACTGCAAACTCGGTAGACTCTGTCTAACTGCCTTGCCGAACATTCTGAACTCGGTAGACTCTGTCTAACTACTTTGCCGAACATTCTGAACTCAGTAGAATGATATGACATTTGTGTAACATCAAAGACAATACACAATTAAACAATTATCTCCAACAATCTCCCTCTTTGGCATTGATGGCAACACAACATGTCATAGCAGAATGAAATTTGAAAACAGGTCTTTTCTTTTATGACAGCAACATGCCAACATAACTTTCCCTTTGGATAGAGAACACTCCCTCTTTCAATAATCTCCCTCTGTGAAGTAACTTCATCTTTTGGTCAGTAAAACTCTCCCTCTTTATCAAACAACTCTCCTTCTTTATCTTAATGAACTTTCTTTCAAATTTTAGTAGGATATGACAGTAAGACTCTCCCTCTTTGACAACACATGCCAAAGACAATAAGACTTCATTTGAGTTATAATGTACCTTTTGTACTGATTCATATGCAATATTTTTCTGATTATACTGCATCAACTAGTAGATTTTTCACTTAGGATGAGTTGATGCATCACTAGAAACTTTTCTTTAGTGAATTTCAGATAGGGGAGTGACCCCTAACTTACCTCTTAGATACAAGAATGCATCCTTAGCCAATGGTTTTGTAAATATGTCAGCAATTTGTTCCTTTGTGTGAATATATTCCAATCTGATCTCCTTGTCCTGCACCAATTCTCGAACAAAATGATATTTTATTGCAATGTGCTTGGTTTTGGGATGCATCACTGGATTCTTGGACATGTCAATTGCACTTGTATTATCACAGAACATAACAATTGGTTCTTTGATTTCCATTTTCATGCCTGTCAATAGCTGTTTAAACCAAACAACATTTGAACAATTTACTGCTGCAGCAACATATTCTGCCTCTGCTGTAGATTGGGATATACAGTTCTGCTTTTTGCTTGTCCAAGAAACCAATCTCTTTCCTAGAAAGAATGCTCCTCCGCTTGTACTTTTTCTGTCATCAATGTTTCCTGCCCAATCAGCATCAGTAAATACTTTCAAATCAAAATTTCCTCCAAATTTGTACCATAATCCATACTCTTCAGTTCCTTTCAAATATCTCATTATTCTTTTGATTGCCGTTATGTGACTTTCTCTTGGCTTTGCTGAGAATCTTGCAACAATACCAACTGCAAGAGCAATATCTGGCCTAGTATGAACAACATACTGCAACTTTCCAATCATAGATCTATACAGTGTTTGATCTACTTCTTGTGATTCATCTTCCTTGGTAAGCTTCAATCCAGTACACATAGGAGTTCCAACTGGTTTACAATCTTCCATACCGAACTTTTTCAATATCTCTTTGATGTATTTTGATTGTGTAATGTAGATACCATTTTTGTTCTGTTGAATTTGAAGACCAACAAAGAATTTGATCTCACCAAACATAGACATTTCAAATTCCTTATTCATTTGTACTGAAAATTCTTTGCAAAGATCATCATTTCTTGTGAAAATAGTATCATCTACAAATATTTCTGCTAAGACAATTTTGTTATCTGATCCTTCCTTGATATACAAGCTACTGTTATCATTAGTTCTTTGAAATCCAATCTGAATAAGATAGTTATGCAATCTTTCATACCATGCTCTAGGGGCTTGTTTCAGACCATACAATGCTTTATGTAATTTGCAGACCATGTCCTTCTTTTGTGGATCAACAAAACCTTCAGGTTGTTCAATATAAACCTCTTCATCCAATATACCATTAAGAAATGCAGATTTAACATCCATCTGATAAACTTTGAATCCTTTGTAGGCGGCATATGCAAGTAAGGTTCTGACTCCTTCCAATCTTGCAACAGGAGCAAAAGTTTCTCCATAGTCTATTCCTTCTTGTTGAGCATATCCTTTGCATACTAGTCTTGCTTTGTTTCTTGAAACTTTGCCATCTTCATTCAGTTTATTTCTGAATACCCACTTAGTTCCAATGACATTTTTATCCTTAGGTCTGGGTACAAGAGTCCATGTCTTGTTTTTCTCTATCTGTTCTATCTCTTCTTTCATAGCCTCTGTCCAACTATCATTTCCCAATGCATCTTTGACATTTCTAGGTTCAAAATCAGCAAGTAAACAAGTGCTTTTCAACTTACCTTTTGTCATGGTTCCTTCAGATTTGTCTCCAATGATCTGATCTACTGAATGATGTCGTCTGACATACTCGGCTAATACAGGTTTCTTGCCTTTAGAATGAATTTCATCATTGTCCTCTTGTTCTTCAACTGGCTCGGTAAATATTTGCTCGGTTTCTTCAGACTCGGTAGACACTGGTTCGGTTTGCTCTTTCTGTAACTCGGTTACTGATGACTCGGGAGTAGAAGATTCCTGATTTGCAGATGTATCTGGTATTGTATCAGGTTCAATAGACACAAATCTTCTATAATCTTCTGGTTCTCTTTTGCTTTCTTCTTCAGATCTTTCTGCAAACTCATCAACTTTCACATGTGCACTTTCTATAACTTTTTGAGTAGACAAGTTCAAACATCTATATGCTTTACTCTTGCAAGAATATCCGAGGAATATACCTTCATCACCTTTCACATCAAATTTTCCTTTTCTAGATTCTTTCAAAATGTAACATTTACTTCCAAATACTTTTAGGTAACTTACATTAGGTTTGTAGCCATACCATAATTCATAGGGGGTTTTGAATAAGTCCTTCTTCAGCTGTACTCGGTTCAAGGTATGAACAGCAGTGCTGATAGCTTCCTTCCAGTATTTGATAGCAATATTCTTTTCAATCATTAAGGTTCTTGCACAATCCATGATAGATCTGTTCCTTCTTTCAGCTATTTCATTTTGCTCAGGAGTTCTAGAGGCTGATACTTGTCTTTTGATTCCTCTTTCAATGCAAAAGTTATTGAATTCATGAGAGATGAATTCACCACCTCTGTCTGACCTTAGACATTTAAGTCTTTTACCTGTTTCTTTTTCTACTCTGGCCAAATACCATTTGAACTTTTCAAATGCTTCTGATTTGTTCCTTAAATACATGACAGTCATCATTCTTGAGTAATCATCAACAAAAAGAATGAAGAACTTTTCTCCAGTATAACTTTCAGTTCCTATGGGTCCACATAAATCAGTATGCACAATTTCTAATATATCTTCAGATTGATAGTTTTTGCTTTTGAAACTAGTTTTTCCCATCTTTCCAATTTGACAATTCTTACATAGACCGACCTCAGGTTTCTTTATATCTAGAATACCTCTTACTTTTCTGAATTTACTTATTTTCACTAGGTTATCAAAATTTACATGACATAATCTTTTGTGCCATAACCAACTTTCTTCAACTTGAGCAATAAAACATGAATTTTCACTTGTTTCAAGTTGGAACAAATTACCTTTTGTTTGAGTGCCTGATCCAATCAGCTTTCCTTGATTATTTAGCAGTCTGGCCTTCCCATGCATGAATTCCACCTTGAGTCCACTATTAAGTAGCTGTGCCACACTCATCAAGTTGTGATTGAGACCTTCAACCTAGTAGGCATCATCAAATACAAGTTCTTTGGTTATAGGAATTCTACCTCTTCCTTTTATGTAGCGAGGTTCATTATTACCAAACCTTACACTACCTCCATCATAGTCTATAAAATGTTCAAACTTGGTTTTATCACCAGTCATATGATGAGAGGAACCACTGTCTATGATCCAAATATCATTTTTGTTTATATGAGAAATAAGTGCCATCTCATCTTCCTCATCATTATCAGAATTATCTCTTATAGCAATATAAACAATTTCATCTTCACTATTATCAGAATCCTTAGCCATAAAGCATGTTTTCTTACCTTTGAATGATTTGTAGTCCTTTTTGCCATTCCATTTGTGATCTTTCTTCTCATCTTTGCTCTGCTTGTTTGGGCATCTAGCAGCAATATGACCGACTTCATCACATGAAAAACAGATTAGAGGAACTTTGCCTCTGTATTTTCCTCTACCTTTGGAATATTTCTTTGCTAGAAGAGCTTCAATTATTTCAAGATCACTGTCTGAACTTGGTTCTGATTCATCTTCACTTTCTGACCGAGATTCCTTTTTCTTTTTGCCTTTCTCCTTGAGTGAAACCTTAGCTTCAAATGCTGATTCCATGTTTTTGGAAGATGGAACATAGTTGTCATAGTTGTCTAACTCAAATGCAGTTAATCTTCCAACTATGGCCTCTAAATTTATCTTGTGATTTGCTTCACATCTTCTTTCCTGAATTGCAGAAACTCTAATTGCATAAATGGGTAGTAATGTTCTGAGAACTTTGCTTATGACTGTTTCCTCTGAGATATCACCTCCAGAAGCTTTGATTGCACTAACACTGGCTTTGACTCTTTCAACATATTTTGCAATATTTTCATCCTCACTCATTTTTAATTGATCAAACTGTCCTCTCAAGCTTTCTGCTTTGGCTCTTCTCACATTGTCATCACCACCATAGATATCTTTCAGCTTGTTCCACATTTCAAATGCAGTTTTGCAATCTTTGACATCATCAAACTCTTCATAGCTTAGGGCAGATGCAATGTCTATCATCATGGTGTTATGAGTCTTCTTTGCAGCAATATCAGCAACAGTTAGTGTACCAGTGGGTGTCACATATTTTGTGTCAAGATGTGTCAATCCTGTATCTCCAATGGAAGCCAAATGGAGTCTCATGAGACCTTGCCATGCTGAAAAGTTATTTCTGTTTAGCCTTGGAATTTCCCTCTTGTAAGACATCTTGATCTTTAGCTTAGATCCTTGAAATCCTTCCTATAAGCACCGAAAGCTCTGATACCAATTGTTGGAAATATGGATGGAGTAACTGAGAGGGGAGGGCTGAATCAGTTACCACAAAAAATAAATCCACAAGTCCCTTAGATGTCTTTAATATAAACTGCTGTAACTCGGTAAATTAGCTTATCATTGTTCATCAAACATTAATATGCATGAAACAAATAACATGAACACAAGTAACACCAGATATAACGTGGAAACCCAATTTTGGGAAAACCACCAATGTAACTAGTTACTGATTTTCACTCTTCTGAAGTGAGCCCTGTTAGGAGCCAACCCTGTTAAAGGTTACAAAACACACTGTTAGGTGTGACCCTGTTAGAGGATTTAATCACCCTGCTAGGAGTGGCCTTGTGAAAGGTCTTAAGAACAATTCAACCGAATTGTCACCTTGTCAGAGGATTTACAAAATGGTTGTTAGACCAACTCTGTTAAGAGATTTCGGAATCACTGCTACAATGGTTAGAAAGCAACAATGAAGTGACCTGAATTAAACACAACTTATCTTGCTGATACAGATCTCTGTTCTGCGCCAATAGATCCTTACTGATCACATATATCTTTTCTGCACCTCAAGGATATCACTGATCCTTCATCAGAATTCGCACATTTCTGCTCCTTCACATTTCTATATTTTTCACTCTTTTTCCCACACTTCAAAATCGCAACTTGATCTCTCATATATACCATTCAGGTTACCAAGTTGGCTCAATTATAAGTTACAATAAATATTACATAGGTCGGCTACATATACAAGTTTCAATTAATAAATATTGCTTTGGTCGGCTGCATAAACATTTCACTGATGCTCAGTAAACACTGCTGATTCTTCGGTAACCGACTGAACTCAGTAAGTACTGCAAGCTTGGTAAAGACTGACTTTCCTTGACATATTCTTCGAAGACCGACTAAACTCGGTAAGTACTGCGAGCTCGGTAAAGACTAACTTTCCTTCACATATTCTTCGAAGACCGACTGAACTCGGTAAAGACTGCAAACTCGGTAGACTCTGTCTAACTGCCTTGCCGAACATTCTGAACTCGGTAGACTCTGTCTAACTGCTTTGCCGAACATTCTGAACTCGGTAGACTGATATGACATTTGTGTAACATCAAAGACAATACACAATTAAACAATTGTCTCCAACAGTTCCAATAGTGCTCTTGATATCTCCAACCACAGTCTTGATCCTTATGCCATATTGCTGAATGGTTTCCCCTTCAACCATCCTCATGTCTTCAAATTTTCCTCTAAGGCTCTCTTCCTTAGGTTTCTTGACATGCTCATCATCACCATAAATGGTTTCCAATGTGTCCCATACATCCTTAGGATTTTCCTTATCTTGTACATCAATGAAATCAATATCGGATAGGCTGCTAATAAGGGCTTCCATGACTTGCCCATTTTCTTGAATCTCTCTTTGCTGGTCATCAGTTAGAGTGCCAGTGGGGATTATATATGCATTCTCAACATAGCTCCAGTGTTGAGAACCCAAACTCTTGATATAGATCTTTATTCTGTCCTTCCATATTTTGAAGTTATCTCTATTGAACTTAGGACCTTCCCTCTTCATCATTAAAGCGGGATCTTTTACCTCAAGTGGTTAAGCTTATATAACCGAGGACCTGGATTTGCTCTGATACCAATTGATGAATAATGATGAACAACAAATACCCTAACTGGTTCCTTAGAGGGGGGTGAATTAGTACATACAAAAACTTCTCTACAACTTATCAAGTTAAAACAATGCTAACCGATTGTCTTCATCACTGAACTTAACCATGGAAATACCGGTTAAACATAGTAAGACTTCATACAACTTAAACTGGTAAAACTGAATACTTATAAAATTATTCAACACTTGATAACTACTTCACCCATATACATATGCATGTGTTATATTAGTAATACCATAACCATTAGCTTTGCATGCATAATCACTTAAACAAGAATATTGAATCATCACATGAAAAATCCACAACTCATAACATAGATTTTTCACGTGGAAACCCAAATGGGAAAAACCATGGTGGGGATGAATACCCACAAGCTTGTTTTGAACTATTTTGAAGTCCACTTTGTTAGGAGCCTAGTCCAGTTAAAGACTTTACAATAAGGTTCTGCTAGGAACCGATCCTGTTAAAGATCACCCAGTTAAGGGATGGCTATATACCCTGTTAAAGGTTGAAACCCTGTTAAAGGTTACCTCGCTAGAAGATTTAGAGAACTCAATGAACTTGAGTCACCTGGTTAGATGATTTACAACAAGCCTATTAAAGCTACCTGGTCAAGGGATTTTCTTTCTGTTGAAACAATTACAAGTAAACAGGTAAAGATTTTATCTGATAACAACACTACTTGCTAAGGCAAATCCTTTTCATCTCCTCTCCTCTACAATCACAATCTGCAGGTTTCACACTCTGGTTTGGCAATAATCTCAACATGTAGACACAAAAACAACATTTGCCAACAACAATAATATCAAAACTCATCGGCTTTATAGACAAGAATTAGGTCAGTAACATAAACCCTAAACCCTAAGTATTTTAGGTTTAGAATTTCAAGCAGTCCAAATCTGACTGTCCAAACACATTACATAGAATGAAACAATCTAAATAGATATCAAGTCACTTTGCATCATCTGTTCTTCACCACATATGGAAAATGGTAACCCATCACGCGCTCTTCATACACCATTTAGAAAATTGCACATTCCCAAGGTAGGCATTCAATGCATTTGATCTCCACGCACAAAATCCTCAAGGAAATCCTTCATGTGCACATAGCTGATGTGGCATCCTGATCCTTATTCTTAACATTCACAAAACACCATCGATTGCACCACATAGATCATACCAGAAACCCTAAAATTGAACAGAGACTACCAACCAGTAGTAACACTTGGTGAACCCTGACACCGGTCCACTCCATCCCAGTTGACCAAAACGCTTCCAATCTTCATACCAGTGCATACCAGTGTACATGCTTGAGCATATATTGACATCAATGATAACATACTTTGTCACCGCTTCATCATATGCCAACACAAAGATGGTTTTAGAAACAATCGGTATATTCTAATGTGAGCATAGACATTATTGTATGAATTTTCCACATATAAAGCATTATATTCACATTATATTCATAGAATAAGCAACATTATATTCACATTATATTAACATTCTAGTAGAGTTTGTGGCAGTGAGGCAATATTATAGCTTGTAGGGCCATTCCCACCCAAAAAAGTAATAAGATTCACAAAGTTTAAAGGTCGAAGCATTTTTCAGGTTTGCAATATCCATTAACATGGACCTAGTAAGCACAAATGTTTGTCCTGCAACACAAAAAAAAAATGAAACATTTGTTAGAGCTGGTAAAAGCAACATGCAGCTGGGAGGAGTAGGAAGCAGCAATGGGAGAATTCAAAATTCAAATTCTCTGAAAGGCGGGAACTCTGGTTCCAATGGTGGGAGTGGCTAGAATGAAGGAGTTGGTCCTATGGGAGAGAAGGACAAGCCTTCTGACATTTTGAAGGTAGTTGCCATTCCACAGACTGGTGGTACTCTGCCAGAGAAGAAAGTGGGTTCTGGGTTTTCAGGGGAGGGGTCCAGCAGAGGGTCCAGCCCACGTGAAGAGACCTTGGAGAACAGAAAAGAATCTAGAAAATGGTCATCGCTTTTTGGAACAAAACCATCTAGTAAATCCTCTTTACATCTTGTCAAGAATATTTATGATCCAACCGGTGGAAAGTTCGCTATCTCTATCCCTGATCTAGTTCTGGATCATAATATAAACAGTATGTCGAACTCTCTGGTAGGCAAATTTATGGGTTCACGTCCAAACATTGAAGTTGTAAGGTCTTATGTCAAACGGAAATGGGCTCTAAAGGGTAATGTTGAAATCTCAGCTTTGCCTAAAGGCCTCCTATCTTTTACCTTCTTGTGTGAAGAAGATAAATTAAGGATACTTTGTGGTAGTCCCTGGATGGTAGGAAAGATAGCCTTGGTTCTTCAGAAATGGCATCCGAATCTGAACATGAATGACTCTCTTCTGGCACAAGTTCCAGTTTGGGTAAAGTTACTTGAATATTGGGCAGAAAGCATCTTCTCAAGAATAGCAAACTCCTTTGGTGAACTCCTCTCTATAGACCCAATCATAGCTTCAAAAAGGAGACTCACTCATGCTAGGTTTTGTGTAGGGATAGCCCATGATGCAGACATGCCGGAATAGATAGATATAGTGTCAAAGTTGGGGACATGGAAACAACAAATAGAATATGAATCTATCACCTTTTCCTACTTCCATTACAAGAAAATAGGTCACTAGAAAAAATCTTGTCCTATCAGGCCTAAAGGAGAGCTCAAGGAGACTAAACCCCCGGTTGAAAGTAAAAAGGTACTAGATAAAAAGAGATGGCAAGTTTAGAATTCAGAAAATAAGGAAGCTGACTTTACTGACAATAACTATTTTGAACCCTTGGGGGAAAATAAGGAACTGGTATCCTCAACTTCTGTCTCCAATCCCCCAACCCAGGAAGTATTAAGAAATGAGTCAACCAAATTAAACAACCCTGTGACAGAGCAAATCCGAATAGAGGAATTGAAAGAATAGACTGAATCTTCAAAAGACACAGCTGAAGTGGTCATCACTGATACTTGCGTTGATAAGGAAATGCAAAAGAAAGAGGAACAACCTGAGGAAGGGGAGATCTCTGGCTCCCAAGAAGAAGAGACTGACTCTTCCCTGCTCATGATAAGCTCTGAAATGCAAGAAGCCCAAAAATGTGCAATATTGGGTATGAACCTTTTGGACTTAGATCAAAACTCAAAAATAGTAAATGGTACTTCACATGATTCTAGATTCCCTAATTGGGGCAATGAAGATGAAATATCTAGAATCCTCAGTAATCCGGAAGCAATTCTTGAGAAAGAAGTTGACTGGAAAATACCAAAATACAGGAACAAGAAAGGATCCACTCCCTCGGCTTCTCAACTAAGGAAATCCAGTAGAATAGCTCAAGTAAATGTTGGGTATATCTCCTCTTCCTTAGGTCAACCTTCTAACCTTAAAGTTAGAGACAAGGATGCCAGTAAGAACATTGCAGATGGGACTTAGAAGACTCTTAAGGAGTTAGCAATCGGTAAGTAACTATGAAGATCATCTCTTGGAATATTAGGGGACTTAATAATCCTCATAAACATGATATCATTAGGAATATGATAAGGGATAGTAAACCTGATGTTTTTCTAATTCAAGAGACCAAAATGAGTAGAGAAAAAGTTGAATCTTTGAAGTTTTAAAAAAATGGGAGTATCAGTGGTGGTAGCTCAGAAGGTGCTTCAGGAGGTATAGCTACCATTTGGAATCTTAATAGTATCAAAGGCCATGTTCTTATTCAAGAAAATAATTTCTCCTGCATTAGATTTGAGCATTTAAAAGATGGAACTTCAAGGGTCCTCACCAACATTTATGCACCCAACACCTTGAAAGCTAGAAACTCCTTCTGGAAAAAACTTATAGAAACTAGGGATAGCTTCAAGAATCTTAGCTGGTTGGTCATGGGAGACATTAATACTCCTTTGAGAGAGGAGGAAAAATTTGGTGGAAGCCCCTCTCAGTTGGAAAGTAGGTTGGCCCTTATGGAATTCATAAATACACAGGCTCTCAATGAAGTGGAGATACAGGGATGCAATTACACATGGACTAATAGTAGAACTGGTAATGATCTTATCCAAGTTCGCCTTGACAGGGCTCTTATTTCTGATGAATGGTATAGACATTACTTCTGCTCCCTATCTTCCCACATTCGGGTTGGGTCAGATCATTTTCCCATCACCTTCATTGCTGATCCAATTAATAGAAGAAGACATTTTCCTTTCAGATTTGAAAAAATGTGGACTTATCACCCTGACATCAATTGTAATATTTAGAAATGGTGGAGTATCCAAGTAGAGGGAACTGTTATGTACAGAGTGGTAAAGAAACTTAAAAGTGTTAAGGACAATATAAGACTCTGGAATAAATCCATCTTTGGGAACATTTTTGAGGCCAAAGGTAAAGTCCAGGATGACCTTAAGAAAATATAGGACCAAATTCAGAAGGATGGTTTTAGCACTGTGTCCATAGCTGAAGAAAATGAGACCCTTAAAAAATACCATGAAATCATTGCTAAAGAGGAAACTTTTTGGAAGCAGAGATCAAGATGCATTTGGCTAAAGGAGATAGGAATACAATATTTTTTCATATGTCGACGATCAAACATAAGGCGGCAAATAGGATTACAAAATTGGCAGTGGACAATGGGGAACTGGTCAAGTAGGAAGAGATAAGGAATGAGGCCAAAAGGTACTTTTCGGAACTTCTGAGGAGGGATCACAGGTTGGATGTTGATGCTCAATATTCTTTTCTTAAAAATATTCCTTGTCTCATTGATGGGTAGATGAATGCCTCCCTTTCTTCTATTCCTTCAAGCTTGGAAATCAAAAATGCTGTTTTTTCTTTTGATGGTAACAAATCCCCCGGTCCAGATGGCTTCCCCATGTTCTTTTTTCAAGATTTCTGGGACATTGTAGGGAAGGATGTTTCCAATGGGGTAAAGTAATTTTTTGGGGCTAGAAGAATTTTGAAATAAATTAATGACACTTTCATTGCACTTATTCCTAAAACCCAAGGTGTTGACTCCATGGACAAGTTCAGACCAATCAACTTATACAATTCTTTTTATAAGATTATCTCCAAGGCTCTTACCACCAGAATCCTGATTGTCCTTCCTTCTCTGATTAGTCATCAACAAAATGGTTTTGTCCCAGGAAGAAAAATTCTCGACTCCATTATTACTGTCCATGAGAATATTCATTCTCTTGTTAGGGCTAAGAAACAGGGTCTCATCCTCAAGCTTGATCTCTCTAAGACCTATGACCGGGTTGATTGGTCTTTTCTTGTGAAGGTTCTTGTGGCTTATGGTTTTTCCACCAAATGTGTTGACCTCTTCAGTCATCTTATTACTTCAGCCTCTTTTTTTTTTCTTGTCAATGGTTCCCCTTCCCCCTTTTTCCAAGCGTCTAGAGGACTGAGGCAAGGGGACCCCATTTCCCCTATCCTCTTCATTAGTATGGTTGAATGTTTTGGTAGGTCTATGGAAAACATGGTTATGCGAGGATCTTTTAAGGGGCTCCAACCTTGTTTAGCTGATCTTATCTGCTCTCACCAATAGTTTGTGGATGATACCATTATCATGGGGGAGTCAAGTATCTTAGAAGTTAGAACCCTGAAGGACACTGTTTGTAAGTTTGCCTTTGCATCTGGTCTAACTCCTTTTTGAGATCTTTGTGGCAACTATCTCTCCTTCACATTATGTGGGGATTATGGAAAGAAAGAAACAATCATATTTTTAGGGACACTTCTCTTAATTGGGATATTATGTTCTAGAACATACCATGGGCGATTGTGGAGAACATTGGGATCATTGGGGGTCCCTTCTTTTTGACCAACCCATTGGAATCTCACATTTTAAGTTCTTGGAATTTGAAGTATGCTGGTAGTTCTGACCCCAAGAAAAACAAAAGATTAGAAGCAAGATGGCAAACTCCCCCTCATGGTTGGTTCAAAGTCAATTTTGATGGTGTTGCAAAAGGTAATCTGAGCCCTGCGGGATGTGGAGCTATTCTTAGAGATGACACAGGTATATGTAAGGAAATGATTGTTGTTACAATAGGAAGCCAAACAAACCACAAGGCAGAAGCAATGGCAGTACTCCAAGGTATTCTCCTCACAAAAAGATGGAATTGCCCCTACATATGGATTGAAGGGGACTCTGACAACATCATCAAATTCCTGAAGGGGACCTCTAAGCCCTCATGGTCTATTAATAACATTATAAAGGCCACTAGAGACCTTATTAACACTTTTGAGAAAAGTTACATATCTCACATCTACCATGAAGCGAAAGGTTCTGCTAACTAGGTAGCCAATGTGGTGGTCAATCAAGATGAAATGATTACTTGGAAGGGAGAACAAGGCCTCCTAGAGGATGTCAGATTAATCATTTTTAAGGACTGATATAATAGCACCCCAAAGATCATTAATGTATAAAATAATAATGAAACGGATCAAAAGGAGTACTTTGAGCAATTATAATATTGTCAGCACCATTTATTATAACACTCAATCTATCACTTCCCATGCTTTCTAGGTAAATTTGGTAGCTTTGAGAGACTCTCTATCTAAAGTTCTCTGCAAGTTTTGACATTCAGCTCTAAATAGTAAAAATATGAGCAGAAACAGGCACCGCTACGAACCTAGCAACTATAAGGAATGGAAGGAAAAGGAGGTGGTCTGGAACATTCTATAGAAGGGAGGGTGTTGGGTCTCAAATCAACAGATTGGATAGGTTCTAAGGAAATGCCAACTCCTATGATCAAACCCTCCAATTGACTTGGCCAACTTATAGAGTGAACCTATTTGGTTACTAACTCTCTCACTTTAGGCTCTGCAGAACCTAGGCGGGTATACCTATTCACTAGTTGTTTTCAATGACTAGTGCCTTTTATAGCAGATTAAGTATCTTGATCTGGCTTCCTCCTATCACAGAATGGCATAAGTTCCTAGGATGGAGATATAGCAGATGAGTTCAAGATTGTTGTTGTAGAAGCTATTTGATCTTTGTGCTTAGAATTTTATATGTATACACTATTGCCAACTTACTCTATGCTTCCTACTCAATTACTCCTATTGTAAAATAAAATATGATGAATATGGTGATAAGTTGTAATTTATAAATGGCCAGTGCCTTCTTTGTTGTCTGGGCTACAGAGTCTTTATATTTCCTTAGGACTTATTGTGTGAACTTGTGAGACAGTTTTTAAACCCACCCCTTTTATGGGTCTGTCAGTTACTATTTCTTATGAGATCAATTGAATGCCTATATCATAACTTGCTTGAATGAATTTAACCCTACCTTTAAGGGACCACCCAAGTAAGCACTGCAAAGAACAATTATAATTCACAAGCAGAACTTTTATTTCAACCTTATAACTTACAACATAAATTTCACTCAAAGAATATGAATAACCTTATCTCCTTTAGACAATATAACAAGCAACTGCCAATCAACAAATGAAATAATCCATAGCACATATGCAAAGAAAAGATGACTGATTATATTATGTATCCTTCAAAATTTGTATAACAGGAAGCTTTCAAGCTGTTATACGTTACTGTCTTTTTCCTACAATGTGTCATGAAAAAATATTACAAGAAACCTTTCTCATATATATATGAGAGCAAATGCTATCTATGAAAAGACATGTCTTTTCGAAATACTAACTGTCAATTTGAACATTCCTAACAAACCTAAGTAAAAAGAGATTAAGCATCCCTAAATGATGAATGTAATCATCTTCTTTAAAAGTCTTGATCTTGATGCTCTGTTTCTTTAATTCTTCTCCCTGTGAAAGGTATTCGAATATCATCTGGTTGACGGTAGGGGCCATGTCTTTGCTTCCATCCAATCTTGATAGAGCCCGATCCTTGATGCTTATAATTTCATTCCACCATTCCTCCATAGATATTAATTCTCCCTCTTTATAAATCAAGGGCATTCCAATAGGGCTCCCATCATCCAATTCTTGAAGATCTCTTTTTAGCGCATCTTCGTATTTAACATGATTTTCCATATACAAAGTCCCTTCTGTTTTCTCCTCTAGCGTCATCACATCAACACTGTTTATCACTTCATGCAATCATGCTTTTAACCTTTCATGCTCTCTTAATGCCTTTATGGTTCCAGTGTACACCCTCCAGTAATTTTCAACATGCATGAGCATGGTGTTGAACCTATGTTCAATGATATCATTAACCAATTTATCCATCTATTGTTGAATATTACTCACCTATTTGATAGCCTTTTCTGCTTGATATTTCCAATACAGAACATCAGAGACATCATCCAAGCTTTGTCCTGTGGGATATGCAACATATTCACTTAAAGGAGTTCCTGTCTCAAGCTGCAATATCCTTGCTTGTAGCCTCTGATTCTCCTCTTTAGCTCTTTCATATAAACCCTTATAGGTAATATTTTCTCTGACCAAAAACTCTGTTTGATCTAAATTTAGTTTGGCTACATCCAAGTTTAATCTTGCAATGACCCTAGGGTCAGTCTTTCCTACCTGATGGACCATAAGGTGTCCAAAGGTTTCTTCAACATCCACAATAATTGGTCTTTTTCCTCTCGGATATAATGCCCATTGTAGGAGAGATTTTTTATTAGGATCATACCCCGAGCCCATGAACAATTTATCTATCTCTTGAGGCAATACCTGTTGATTTGTGTCTTGCTTCTTCAAGAATCCATCAAACAGAAGTGCTGAATTTATATCCCAACCTAAAAATTTGATAACTCCAGCCTCCTTTAATATTTTCCTCCCCTTCTTAGGGTTCATACCTTTCATGAGAGCATCTATCTCATCTTGCAGCCTTCTCATCTTCTCTTCTTCTAATCTCCCAACCATACTTCATCTCACATGAGCCCCCTTGTACTGGTATAAGAATGAAAGGAATTCTCCTGAGGAAGCGAATCCATCATCTACAACAAAGTCTTCATGTTCTATCATCCTTATATCAACTACATCCCTAATATTGAATTCACCAGTTTCCACATCTACCTCTGCTTCAAAACCAGGGGGATAATCTTCTCTAGGGGAGTTAGCAGGGATGTTACTAGCAGTTGATTTTGGTGACATGTGAGCCAATGGCTTACTATCTTTTTCGGTGTTGACAAAATGGAGGAACTGTGGGGGTACTCTATGCATAATCTCTACCTCATGCTGAAGTAGTTTTTTGGCTATCTCCAAAGGATCTTGGAGGTTTCCAAGTAGGTCTCCATCCACCATCCCCCTTGCTCTTTTCCACTTGAAAGCTTCCCAAGTCATCTCGCTTCTTTCTCTCAAAACCTTGGCCTCTTCCCTTTCAAGGTTCCTGATTAAATTGTCTGGCATCTGAGCCACATGTATTCTAGCTTTTAGCTTCTGTGATGCCCTTGCAGATCTTATATATCCCTCAGGATCAAAGCTCTCTCTAGGATCACCCAGAGTCATGCCATAATAATCCAACTTATTTTGAAGTAAATGATAACTTTTAGAACTTTTAACAATGAAATCAGAAAACACCAGTAACCCTGGCACAATAGATTGTTTACCAAAATCTGTGAGATGTTTGGCACTGACAGCAGAGAGTTGTCTTATAATCTCTAGACTAGCCACCCTGTTTGTCACTGTAATTGGAAGCATGTATGGCTTTCCTTCATACCCGAATACCCTGATTTCTGTATGATTAGGGTGGCAATACCAATCACCCCAGTTGTGATCAATCTGAGACTCTGGAGAGAAATCTTTTGGCCTGAGGAATCTTTTAATTTCAGGAGACAAAGTATAATTTCTATGTTGTCCGAAGGCTGCACTAAGTGGTTTTACAAAATATTCCTGAAAGTGCCAATATTGGTTGTTTATAAATCTTTGATCCCATGCAGAAACCCACAACTGGACTGGTTTCTTCAAACCATTTTTATCATAAGCTCTGATGCTAAAATTGTCTGACCAGAAATTGAATTCTTGTCCACAATAAAGAGTAATGTGCATTAATAAGGAATACAATGAGAAATGAACATTTACAAGGTCTCCTTTTAACTTCTCCAACCCATGATTTAGGGCTTCTGCAACATAAGTGGCATAGTCAAATGGCCTAGGGTCTTTTGATTGTAGATCAGCACATAAAACCATAACCCTAATATCCATGAGCGGATGAGCCTCTAAGCCTAATACTTGGGCTGCAGCATAGTATGTATACTTGAAATATGGATGGAATTGGTTGACATCAAAAGGCACCTTGTCATCTTTACTGAGAGGAACTAAGGAATTTCCCACTTTTGGCCGGTGAATGGGTAGTCTCCATGTCCTATAGATGTCCTCTAAATTGAAGAACTCTTGCGACAGTTTCTGTATGTCAATTTTCTCTTCTACATCCCAGTCTAGATCAAACACCATATCAATGGTCTATTTGTTAATTACCACCATAGGATTCCCTCGGTAGTCACATATGGTTTTGGTTTTTGGATCATAACAATCCACTAGGGCTTTCATTAATTCGACATCCACAAATACATTCGGAACTGCCAATTTCCCTAAATTCTTCTTCCACAGGTTACTCACGGGCTCAGGAGCATCCCTTCTCTTGTAACCAAATAAGAACAACTCATGTCCTCTGATTTCAGTCCATATGTCTCCTAGATGTTCAAATCTATCTTCCAACCCTTCCTCTTCACTTTTGATTTTTTTGGACCTCACACTGGATGTCGGGCATTGGTCTAGCAGATCCTGAGCTAAAGTTCTACCCTCCTTTTTCTGTCGTTTGGGTTTCTCTTCAGGGTTCAATTCCTTTCCTTTCCTACTCTTTTTAGAAGAAGAAGAGGGTTCCATAATTTCAATCAATGTGAGATATCACACTTACTTGGAGAATTGTTGAGCTCTTCTGATTGTTGTTTACGAACTTCAGCTAACTCCTTGTAACTTTCCATCTTTTGGCAACAATTTGGTTCTTATGAAAATTCGATCAATTCAGCTGTAATTGTGTGGGCAACTTGTGCAATAGTTAATGTCTCTGTGTTTAGAACGGCTACTCAAATGTTTAAACTTAATTGTAGATGTGACATCCTCAACTTGAGCTTTTAATTCCTTCGCGAGAAGTACTGTTCAGCTGAAATGATTGTGAATCGAGTTTTCGATGAAACCCTTGTCTTCGTTTGAAAGCTTTAATCTTTCATCGAAAGTTCATTTTCCTTGATATCACCTTATCGGTGAATGGCCCTTGTCGAAAAACCATCTTCTAATCTCCTCGAAATCATCCTCTCCTCGATGAAATCTTTTTCGATGAGTTATTCGTGAATCTCATCGAAATCATATTTCGATGAGTTTTATACTTCGGTGAAAGTTCATGCGAGCCCTCCGAAATCCTTTTTTCTTCGATTTCCTTCTTTTATCGATGAAATCCCTCTATTTTTATCGACATATTGTTATCGATAAGATTTGCTTTTCGGTGAATGTTTTTTAAGTTTCCTCGGCAATTTTATTTCCTCGACTTCACCTTTTGTTGGCCTTTCACTTTTCGATGAAACTGGAATATCGATGAGTGGCTTCCTTCATTTACCGAAAGAGATATTTTGCCAAATACATCTTAACTTAGTGTTTTACACTTTATGTTTTATTTTGATGAAACTATTCTTTCGGTGAAACTCATTTTGAGATGCTCGACATGATATTTTTGGCCGATGATCTTTTAGCTTTCATGCCTTTGGGAAGATTTTTAAGTTCAAATATATTGTTCAACAAAGGGTTTTCAAAATTTATGGAGAGGCTCCATGGACGCGACGCCACAGTCACCAATTTATTTTGTAAGAACTGGAGAAAGGGCACTTTGAAGATGGAAGACCAGTTTGTTGTCATAGATGAAGACCTTAATGCCCAGGCCACAGGACTCTGAAGGGAAGGAAGCAACTACTACAGAGACAGAAAAGTGAGCAAGGAGGCCATTGAAAGATATCCTGAAACTGAAAAGGAGAAAAAACACTTGGTGAAGCTAAGTAAAACTTACTATCCCCTAGGGCTTTTTCTAAACCATGGAGGGAGGTCCTTTTTATTATAATGTGCTATATTACTTTGGATGGTAGATTCACTAAAGTATACGGCTACCATTTTGTTTTGATGAATCATTTTAGGCATGACGAGAAGGTTAACATTCCATATTTTTTGTTTTGTTCTATGAATGCCACCATTAAGGCCTATAAAGAGAACCCTACGGGTGACACTGCCATGCATCAAGGCTTAATGGTTCTTATTTATGACCACCTCAAGGCTAACCAAATAGCCTGCATGCAGCCCTTTATTTTTGAGTATGAGGGGGATGGGCTAGACTCTATTTTTTCTTTGGATGAGGGTTTTGACAATGATCCAATGAGCGATTTTGAGGAGAGTACGGATGAATCGGAAGTTCAAATAGGCAAGAAGAGGAAACATTTGAAAACCAAGCCTTCCTCCTCAAAGGGAAATAAATCTAAAGAAAAAATTCTCTAGATAAGATCCTCCTCCTCCTCCTCCTCATCGGTCTCTAAAAATTCAAAGAAGGAGAAACCCCAGGGTTCTCTGAAAAAGAAAACCAAAGCCTATACTCAGACCAAAAGAAAACAAAAGAGAAAGGATGAGAATGTGAAGGAGATGGAGGAACATCAACAAAAAAATATTTCGGATGTTGATCAAAACTTGGAGGAGGTGACCACTAGAGAAGTTCATAGGATTGAAGATAAATCTATTGTTGGTGACACCCCAAATAAGGAACATGACAACTCCAGTAAGATAGATCCCCCCTTAAACCCTCCTCCTGAGGGTTTGAAAGGTTTTATGGACACCATGGAATGGTTAATCACTAGTTACAAGAAAGTTGTGGATGACAACAAGAAGCTCAACCACAGAATCCAGATTCTGGAAACTATCAACACTGGTGAAGGGAAGACAATGGCAGATTATATGGAGGATTTGACAAATACAGCTGATAAAGCTGAAAATATAAGAGACTCCTTCAACCCCAGATTTGAGAAAATCGAGAAAGACTTGCTAGAGAGGAAAGCGAATGCTAATGCTATGGATCAAAGTATGTTGGGAACTGTCAGTAAAGTTAGTAAAATTGAGGAATGTCTCAAAAGTATCATAGAACAAAGCTTAAACATTCTGAAGGTCTCTATTGGTAATACCAAAACTCTCATCAGCAAATTGGATGAGGAGAAGGACATCCTGGAAATTGACCCTGACACTGAAGGTACAGGAGATGTTCAAGGACCCAAAACAAGAACTAGAGGTAAAAAGAAGGGGAAGAAGCCTAATAAGGACCTGGATGAACTCAAAGCTATTGCGGACAACTATGACCAGTTGGTGATTAAGGCAGAGGACCTCCTGAAGACTCTTTAATTGTGTAGTGTTTTCTTGGTTTCTGTTGTTTTGCTATTTCTATCTTTTGTTATCCTTTCTATTTACTGGCCTTTTTGCTAGTCATTTTGTAAGTAGTTTTTAATGGTCTAGATACTCTATGATGATACTTCTTAATCTCCTATGTTAAAGGTTTCGGGTCCTAAAAACCTTTTTTTTTTATTAATCAAAACATGGACCTAGTATGGCTGCAACAAAGTGATATATCTACATATGGAACTGTTTTGGGTTTTTAGTATGGATTACAAGACCTGTACTTGCAAACAAGTGTTAAAATGCAATTACATCAAAATTCCTATTGCTTTACAATATCAATAATGGTGTTGTTCACAACTAATGTGAAAGTGTCATAGACGTGGAGCCTGCACAACATAAACATCATTGGCAAGATGTCTTGTTGGTATTGTTCGTATGTTATATGTGTGATATCTAGGTAAGTCTATTGAAGTATCTCTCCTTTCAAGGAGTAGTTGATGTTGCCTTCTTGTGTATTCAATGTGCAAATTATGTTATGGTGGCAAGAGGCTTGTGTGTCAGCATTGCAATACATGCAATGGACAAAGTCCATGTCAATTGCAACATTGAATGGCAGGGAGTGGTGGCATGTTGAGCAAGATATTTCATAGGGTGGCAAATAGGCATTCTTTGCTTTTAGGACACTGACAACCTGCAATTGCATTGTATACAGTAAGCAAAGAATTGCAAATACTATGTAGTAAATAGCTAAAGGAAGAGTTGTAAAGGTATGTGTTATCACCTGGATATTACATTTGGAAAGCGTCTCCAAATATGCCTTTGTGCACTGGTCATTAAGCTCTTCAATGAAAGTAGACTGTGATGGGCGGAATGACCGAGTTCCTTGGGCACCATTACGCACAATATTTTTGAATAGTATAAAAGGCATATATGTTGTCGAGAAGAGGTGTTGCAAAGTTGTGCACAATTTTGTGTAGGTGATGGAGATTAGAACCTGTAAAATAAAAATGTTAGTGGGAAGGCCAAGAGAGGACATGATAGAAGAAAGAAAAAGAAGGTGCAATTCAAAGTGTTCAAGATGTACAGTGGCCATATCTTCCTGTAGATCACCATCCTTTATATGTACTTCAAGGTGTTTTTTGGTCAAATGGTAACTGGTACCAATTGCTCTGAATGAACCAACAGAATAGTTGCAATCAGCTTCACTTAGTTGTGAGATTATAAAATCAAGTGCTAGTTTGTGTTCGGTACAAACACATGGGATAGTTTCAAAGGTACTTTTTGCAGTCAGAGCAATGCAACAATCTGCATTGCCTCTCTCGTACTTTGATTTATTTTTAATTGTAAAGTTAGAAATGCAGATGCCTGATCCAATGCTCAAGCATGACAAAAAAGTTTCCACCAATGTGTTTCTAATATTCACTATGATTGTCATCTGGCCTTTACAATCTATTAGGTCCACATGTAATATCTATGTTTTGTTTTGTGTGTTCGTGTACTTGGCAGGTCCATATATAGCAAGAATGTCACCTTCAAACATAGAACCAACTCGTTGTCTACATAGGTCCAGTATTGTGGTCGGTTTTGAAGGTACTGAAGAGAGGTTGCACAAGGAAGGGTCAATAGGGAATCAATGAAAGAGAAATAGTAAACCATATTGCAGAATTTACAGGACTGCAGGATTAAGACCATAAAAATGCAGAAACAACTAAAGCAAACAAATTCTTTGCAAAAAACAATGTTTGTGGCAGGCAACATTAAGGACTAATGTTGATGCCAGCAGAACTAACACAGTTATATTTGAAGAGTAACTGAGAGTTGCATTGGAAAAATAAAAATCAAATAACATATGAAACCAAAAATTTTGAATTAGTGTTTCAAGGAAAGGTTAAAAACAACGTAGGAACTAGAAAGTGGACACCATATCAAAAGCCTTTTTTGGAAATATTATATACCAAGTTCCATTTTTCAAAACTAAAAGGGCTTAGTTATGGATGTAAGAAATATTAAATTTTTAGATGGAAGAGAACAACATAGTTGCAAATTTTGGTTTGCAATTGAGTTTAATGACAACCTAATCAAAAACATGGATGGAGGAACAGAAAGAAGTTTAATAAAGTCTAATATAAAGATATTGGACAGAAACATATCAAAAAGATGAGAACATATAAGAACAAAATGCAAGTGTCATAAAAACATAAAAGAAATAAGAAGTGAAGTATAGAACAAAAAATTGGAGTACATGTTGAGTAAGAAAATTGAACTCCAGGGAATAAATGAAAAAGAATGGGATGTTGGACATGGAGAGATCTCCATAAAACAAAACAAAACTGCCTGAAGGAAGCATGGTAGTAGAAGAAACAACAAGACAAATTGCAACAATCATGACACTTAAGTTCAAATCCTTAATATCTCTCTCCAATTCAAAAGAAAAATTAAAATAGATGGTAGAATTAGAGAGGCATACCTGCGGCTTGAATGGTTAGTTTGTGGAGCATGTTTGGAAGATGGCATTGTCTGTTGTCTGAGAGGTTGGAGTTGGCTACAAGACAAGAGAGCAAAACATTAGTAAAGGACTTCATGAAATATTGTGTAAGTGTAAGTCTTGGTACTATGTTGGGCATTTTTACCATTTGCTTATATGCAGGGCTTCAACACCACTCTCTTGCTGATCGCATTCCATGTGGTTGGTGCATCTGCAGAAGAAGTACAAAAAGTGTTTTAGTGACTTGAGGGGCTTCACAAGGTATCAAGGAATCAAAGTCAGATAATTCAAGCCAGACTCCAATGTAAATGTAAATTTCAAAAGGTAAAACTTCCTTTGTTATCGGGATTGGGATTTTGCTGGTTCATGGAATCCATTTGTTGACTATAGAGAAAACAAGAAGGCAAGACAAAATATTAGTGTGCTTTCTATACCAAGCAGAAATGTAATCTATTGATGGACAAAAAATAGAGTGGAAGTGAAATTAAAGGAGCAAATAAACTAAAAGAAAAATAGTGTTAGTAGAAATGAGATGCATGGTTTTGATACCTTTGTTTATGTTCACTTTTTTGCGTTTGTATTTTGATAGTGGTGAAGTTTTATTGTTCAATGTTGCTAATTTGCCTACAGGAAAGCAAAGAAACAAGTGCAACTTACAGAGTGAATGAAGACATTCTATAAGGATCAATGTGTACAAGTGCAACTTACAGAGTGAATGAAGACATGGTATAAGGATCAATTTATTTGTGGAGCAACACTAGCTTTACCATTTTATTGTGTGTTGTTGTGGAGAGGTGGCATGCGGTGTACTAGTTTCCATGTTGGTGAGGCATCTACAAAGTCAACAGGTCAAGATCAATGCAATGGCAGCACATTTATGGAATGTTGTTGAGAATAAGGTGATTCATTGACAAAATGGAGAGTAAAGAGGCATATTTAGTTTGAATGTCATTAGGGTTTGATGACATTATAAAATCAATGCAATATGCTAGAGATGTAAAGTTCATTAGTGGAGTGGACATGTGTTACCATTTTCGTATGTGCTCACATGGAGGAGTGCTATCTTGCTTATTGTATTCGTATTGGTGGAGCTCCTATAAAGGGAAGAAAGAATAGCATAGGTGGCAATCAGAGTGCAAAGTCAATTAGGTATGAATTACTTTTTTAATTTACATAAGAATAACTAATTGACATATTGTGCTATGTTGTATATATAATTGACATATAGGCCTGAACTATAACAAATAATAAATTCAAGGTGCAATGCGAACTAGAAAGAGAGAAGTAATGGAATTTCTGAAAGCAAATAATCTGGTTGGGAATGAAGGGGTTGAGAGGGGTACCTTTGTTTGGTATGACTTGCTTGGGTAGTGAGGGTGAAACAAGGGCTGTCTTTTCCTTTGAGTTGATCGACATGGCTATAACACAGCAAAGCAAACAAATAGTGTAAGTTTTGATGCTAATTTTATTGTTAGATAGCAAAGCAAACAAATTTTGTAAATTGTGATGCTAATTTTATTGAGGCATAAGTTTGCATTTATTTAGTATAGTAGGCATGTTTTGCCACTTTGTTGTTGGTATTTGTGCAGTAGGGGCTGGTTGTTTCAAAGTCTCTTTGTTGTGCATGTATTTGCAGAATAGAATATTCAAAACCATCCAATGTCAGGGCATTTGTAGAAAATGCAAAATTATTAATCAAGCAATTATTGCAATATTATTTAAAGTTATCACCGTTTTCCAAGGTGCTCTTGTAAGCTATGAGCATCTAGTTGAGTGTAATGGACATGTATGGAAGATTTGCAGAAGAAAAATAGTGAGTCCTAGAGAGACAATAAAAATGCTTGTTCAGTGGAAATGTTTTGCTAATTCTATGAAAGCAAGCAAGGAGTTGAAATTGTCTAAATACTGTAATGTTTTTGGGGCAAATGATGTTCCTTGGAAGACACTGATCCAGATGACATTGTGTGGCTGGGATCCAAGTTAAGTGACATGTAAAAGAGTGGCAATATTAGATTTTGCAAGGGGAACTTATGATATGCAGGAACCAATAAAGCATGTTTTGCAATAGTATTAGAACAAGGAATGCTAGAGGTAGATAGTTACATATTGTCTAAGGGGTATCTTCTATTAATTTTTGTTCACTGCATAGCATATGCCACAACTAGAAAATATTGTCTATGTGTCTGAGAACAATATCATGGTTAGTCCAATATGATCCCAACCTCTAGATCCTAGCTATGTGTGCATTATTGTTTTTCCAAATGTGATCAATATTGCTTCTTGGCAAAGTATCTTTCTTCTCATGTAACAAGTGCAAGTTTTGTATTTGCATGTGTCTTTTAAATAGTTGTACTATTTTTTACTATATTGATATGTCAATGTTGGAGTCACCTGCAATATAGACAATGGCGCCACTAGGAGAAATTGCCATTGCTTCATTGATAATTGCAATGATGTTCTTGGTCTAGCATAAATATTACAAATGGACAATGTGTGTTGATTAAGAATGCATGAGAGGAATAGTGCTTCAACATTGTCTAGTGTTAAAGGTATTATGCTAACCACATGTATGTTTTTGTTAATACAAGTCATTATGCCATGAACATGGAACACTGCAAAACAATTATAGCCTGGAATTGTATTGTCTATTGTTGGTGTATACAAGTATGTTTCCTGGAGGCAAATAATGTCTAATGACATTAGGTCTGTGTCATGTAGGATGTCTTCTCTATGTGTTTGGAAATGTTGAGTGTTTAATGCAGAAATGACAATTTGGGCTATACTTTTTTGATGGTGCACGTCATTTTGAGAGTCCAATTAGTAGTTGTGGTGAGTCATTCCATCTCATCTATGACTGTTGGTTTTATCTTGATGTTCTGTGGTGTTAGAGGGCTCAATAAGAACAGTATTTCAATAGTTGATGTGGGACTTAGGGCTGTATAAGACAAACCATGTTGGTGGACACCGAAAGGTTGAAATGCAAGACCATGCATCGTGAGTCCCTGTGCTCTGTGTATTGTCTGAGCACATGCTATCTGAAGTAGAAATTATTTTCAAATAGTAGTCTTTTGTGTAGCACTATGTTTGGGGATGGGTTTTGCAACTTGAATAATTGGTACCCATCCATTGTCAGCATATTTTTGGTTTGGCTGTGGTAGTTTTGCATTTTGAGATCTTCCAATGCGTTGATCGTTGAATTCAACCCAAATGACATCGACATTGTTGGTTTGTGTATATGACTTAAATCCCCCATCTAAGCCATTGACAAGACCATCTTGTATATCATAGTTACCACCATATATCTCAACCAATATGTCTTCTTTTAACATATTTTGATTTGCCAGATTTGCACTATGTTTGTACAATTGTTCTATAGGAACAGTGTTGTCGTGTTCATAAATTGCATTAATTATGAGTAGTTTTCCAGGAAGAGTAGATAATATCTTTTGGTTGTGTGCTTCGAAATCTTTTCTTTTGTAAAAAAGAAATGGAAATGTTGGGTCTATAGGTGGGGAGCGTAAACATTTGCTATTCAAATATGTTATTGTAGACACCTAAAAATGGTCAACGCTTGCGGAATCATACTTTAACATTTGCGCATTGCCTTATTTTAGGTTTTTGCGTTGCATTAACATTTTCTCCTATGTCACGCACTTGTTCTTTATCATTTGCAAGCATCAAGTCCTTCTTCTGCATTCTTCATCTGTCTCACTTTCAAATTTGGTCTTGTCGACAACAATCTTCAATCATGATTTTGGTCGATCTTTGTCCTTGTCAATCTTGTCATATTGCGATCGATTCGTCATCGATCCTTGTCCTTTTCAATCATGTCAATTTGGTCAATTTGTCATTGATTTTTGTCAACCAATCTCAATCAAATCATTTATCAACACTGGTCATTTATCAATTCAAAATCATGATCGAATCGATATCAACTATCCTTTGTCAAGACCTAATTGTCATCCTTGCATTTCTAATTCATCTTCCAAGGTTTTATGATTTATTCATTTAATCTTGTTTGGCATTTTCCCTCTAGGTTAAATAATTTATTTATTTATCCTAAGTCTTCTTGTCACAATTATATGTTTATTTAATTGGCTAATTAATTTCCTCCTATTTTTGTAAATTAATTAATGAATGAGAAATTATTAATTAATTTACCTATTTTTCATCAATTTCCTAATTTCCAAGTCATTATTTCCAACCTAATTTTCTAATTTCTCCTAAATGTCTATTTCTATTTCAAAATCTTGTCATTAATCCTTGCATAGCAATTTATCATAATCTTGTCATAAATTATCAATCAATCAATTTTGCATAGAAAGTGCAAATTTGTCATAATTTGTCATATTGATTTGCAATTTCCATTTGAATTGAATCATGCTAATTTGATCATTTCTCCAATTTGTCTATAAATTGGATGAATTTCTTCAATCAAAGCCCCTAATCAGATCATCTAATAATCACATTATCGAAATAATTACTTGTTTGAATTACTTTGTCAATCACGCTTCAAGTATTCTTGAGCAATCATCTTGTCTACTTGCTTTCATATCATGATCATGCACTTGTAGGTGAGATCCACAAATAAAGGCTATTTGGAGAAGAAAGAAGGACAATGGAGCCGCATGAAGAAGACATTCGAATCTGCATCTAGTTTGCTTAGTTTTTAGTTTTGAATGTTTTGCTTTCATGTCTCTATTGAGTGTAATTAGGATTAATCATTGCAATCTGCTTTTGTGATTGAGCTATTATCAATATTATTTGCTTTGATGATTTCCAATTTCCTAGCTACATTAATTGGTGAACCCGACGTGACCTAACCCTCTAATCAGGTCTTGAGTGCCTTTTGAGTTGATTTGCAGGCCAAAAACCCAAAAATAGGGTAATGCAGGGCTTTCTGGGGACTTCTGCACCTGTGTGAGACAACCTGCACCTATGTCAAGGAACCTGTGCCTATGTTAAAGAAATTATGTGCCTGTGTAATGCATTCTGCACCTATGTTATGAATTCTACGCCTGTGTAAAGTCCAGAAATAGAGGTAAAAAAAAGCAGTGTTTTACTTGAAAATTGTTTGTTTTGCATTCTGTTTTCTGCTTTTTGGTTTTTGGTACCGATTCTCTATGCAGCACCTTGGCATACGCATGACAAAGACAACAAATGAAAATACTAACACATTTTATGCAAATTTGATAGTCGAAGACTAAACATATCAAACTTTTGACTTGGGTTTTGCAGGTTGCCTTGGACATACAACTAAACTTTGTGTTTGCAATTAATATATTAGGCACCTAGTGATTTCTAAATAGGATGGAATGAATCTATGCTTGATTTGATTGTTGAGTTTGACATTGGAGTAGGAGAGTATGCTCTCATCCTTCTTAGGGTGATCACAAATCCAGATCTTCAATACCATGCTCATGTTTTTGATTGTGTGTCACCTTTAGAGGGCCTGCCTTCCCGACCATTTGCTTTTGCAAGCAAGTGATAATCGTGAGAAGGGAATGACCCAAAGTGAGTATGGCTAGAATACCTTGGCATTCTAACTCACTATAAACAAATACCTGATGGGAGAAAGCTTTGAAGGAAGGGTTACGTGGGAATTGCAGTTACTTGGGAAGTGATGACCCTTGAACTCTTTCTCATATCAACATCTAAGTAGGACCTCACGGTCTAAATCGTGCTTGCGCGACTACATTTTTTCGGTATCTTGATGGGCTTAATGTCTCAATCACGCTTGCGTGACATCAAGGAGTAACGCTTAACAGAAATCCTTACTAAACACCTTGTTTTTAGAGGCCAAAAACCCTTCTAGTTGCTTGAGAAGGACAAGTTCGGATACTTGGAAGAGATACTAAGTTCGCCATGGGGAGATTTCCATGGGGACTGATGCTTGGCTGCCATGAGAAGTGAGTGCCGTGGAGGGGAGCCCGTGGGGTCAAGCATCTATGTATTCTCCTTGAATCCCATAATGAGTCTACCTCTCAAGTACCTAATGTCCTTTCCTACCATAAGAAATGTGTGAATGAGCATGATCGTCTTGAGTCTAAGTTGAAGTATCTTGTCTTCTTTGCTTGTCAAAAGTTGAATTGCATCTCATTTCAAAAACAAGACAAATTGATTCAAAACAGGGTTAAACACAAGAGTATTTCATCCAACAAAGTTCAAAGCACCTTCAAACATGGTTGTTAAACATTTTTCAAAATCTTGTCTCAACATTCATGTCACTTAGATGTAGGTGCATCTTAGGTTTGCATTTTACAAAGTCATTGTCAAGTACCAAGGTTAAGTTTCACCTAGGTCATACTCATTTGCATATCAATAAGGGTCATCCATTTGCATGTGTCCTCTTGCATTAGAGTAATACTATTTCATAATTCAAACTTAAGTTGACTTTGTCATACATTCATATTTGCATACCCTAGGTCTCTTCATTAAGTTTAAGTCATTATCATATCATATTAAGGTCATTTGCATAGTAATTAGTAATTGTCCCTTAGCATATACTGTCAAAACTAGGTTTTGTCATAGTTGAGTAATATAAATCTTTGATAAACCCTAAGTCATTGTTAAGAAGTCTAGACCTTATCAAACCTTTTCTCTTTATGTCATTATTGTCATTTGGTCAAACCTAGCTTAGTATCCAAGCATATAGGGGAGACGTTGTCATTTGTCCTTTTTGTCACTTGGTCCTTTTGTCCTTTGAGGTCTAGACATCATTTTCAATTTCCTAAGGGTCTCTTTTAGATTTGCATTCCAAAAAGTTTGTCAAAATCTTGAAAAACAACCAAAAACATAGATTACACTCTTGCCATAGATTGCATTTTCATCTATTTAGTTTGCATTTAGTTGCATATCATATATCATCCTTGAAAAATTCCAAAAAAATATTGCATTGCATAGTGACATGTCTATTGAAACAAGGTTCCAAGCACCAATGATGCAACAAAGTTTGACATATCAACCGATAATGCAATCACAATTATAACCAACCCAACAACAAGGCAATATCGATCAAACTTTTTATGATGAAACAAATGTCCAAATACAAAAACTAGAGGAGAAACTAGCTCAAGAAAATGAGATTTTGGAACAAAGAGTGAAAAACATTGAGAAGAATAGATCACAAATGTCCAAAATGTTTCAAAAATTTCCAGGTCGAAATCCAAAGATTGAGCCAATTGATGTAAGATCTCTTCTTGAACGATCAGACATACCAGCTCTCCTCTCCCAAATAGAGATGATGAAACAATTTCAAGAAAGGAGACAACATCAATTTCAACATTATGTGCCTCCACAACAAGAACAAGGTGTTTAC
Organism: Cryptomeria japonica; assembly: GCF_030272615.1. NCBI lineage: Eukaryota > Viridiplantae > Streptophyta > Pinopsida > Cupressales > Cupressaceae > Cryptomeria > Cryptomeria japonica. The sequence goes on from NC_081415.1 coordinate 388,195,416, forward strand.
TATCAATCATATTTTCAACCAATACAACCAATGGTTCAACCAATTGTTCAACATATACAACCAACACAACCAATGGTCCAATTTCAACAATATGTCCAACCAACTATACAATGTCAACAAATAGTTCAACCAATGGTGGAATATCAACAAGTTCAATCAACATATCAATGCCAACAACTACAATCACAAATTCAAAAACAAAACTTGCAACATGCACCAAGCCAAATTTTGAACATGTCAAACCAATTTGAGCAACATCTAGTTCAATATCAAAACATGACATCAAACCAAAACCAAATTCTTGCCAAACAAGTTCAAATTCCAGATACAACCATGTCAAAACCTCGAAAGAAAGGTGGCTTTATTGCAAGGCTCTTAAGGAACCTACCAAGTGAGTTCTTTGAGGAAGATCAAAATAATACACTTATGTCTAGCAATGCCTCATCCTCCCACAAGCAAATGGACTCTCCAGTGGCATCTATCCCTACACCTTTAGAAGTTTCACAAGAACCTTCCATATTGTCCTCATCAAACAATACACCCAAGGATGCAATTACCCAAGGGCTATCCATAATTGATTGCCAAGATAATCCAATTCATGATGCACATCCTTGTCATGTTTCAGAAATACAAGACCCAATGCCACCATGCACTTTATTGCCATTACCTGTTTTGGAGGACCCCATTCAAAGTCCTTCTTCCTCATGTTCAAGCATTGATTCCTTGCCAGAATCCATCACAAATGTTCAAAGTGCATTTCCTTCAAGCCAAAGCATTGATTCCTTGCCAGAATCCATCACAAATGTTCAAAGTGCATTTCCTTCATGCCAAAACATTGATTCCTTGTCTGAATCCCCCATGCATATCCAAAGTCCAACCTCATGTCAAGAGGATAATTTAGAGCATGAAGAAACGTGTCTTAAAATAGATCAAGATCAAGATCGTGAAACCTTATCATCCCATCCAATTGTTGACTAGGATCTCATCTTCCCAGAAACTCATGATGATTCCCCTATTCTTGTCCATCCTATCCAAAGTCCTATTGACACTCCATTCTCTAAGGAAGATCAAGATATCCCAGTCCATCCAATCCCCAACGATCCCCTTCCATTTCATGAAAAAAATGTCCTTTCAAATCCCCTTGGCATTCCACTTCCTAAGAAAGATCAAGATATCTTTTCCATCCTTTCCGATGATCCCATTAAAAGTCAAGAGCAAAGCACCTTTGAAGGGGATTCCAATGATCTTCCTCCTTGTCAAGATCAAAGTATCCTTCCAAATTCATTTCCAACACAAGACTCTATCATTCCTTCAGATCCTCCACAAGATCCACTTGTTCCTCCATCTCCTTGTCCTAATGCTCCATATACACTCCAAGATCACATTTCTTGTGATGATCCCATTATTTTTCCCATTCCATCTCTTGAAGAGCCTGTCATTGAACAATGTCCACTACACAATCCTAGTCCCCCTCATGATCTTGATCCCCTTCATGATTCTAACATGTCAGTGCAAGATGTTCATGAACCCCTGACATTAACAATGGGTTCTTCCACTTTGGTGCAATCCGATCCACTTCAAGATCTCATTATTTCTCTCATATCATATCCACCTCATAATGGACTCGCGTCTTCTTCCCAAAGAAAAGAGTATCCTACAAGTCAAAATATTCATAAAGGAAAAGGGGTAGACCTTCATGAGAAAGAACCCCTCCATATCAAAGATGATCTTAAGGGTCATGTCTACACAACTCACTCTCAAGACGTTGGTATCCCTCCATCAAAATCAAAACATACACCTTCCCCATCATACTTTCCATCCATCTTAGGTCCTTATATCCCTGCATCCTATATGCAAGGTCAGAAAAGGCACACATCCTTGAGTAAATTTCATCCATCCAAAAGAAGTCCATTTCATTCATATCCATCCATGCATTCCTTTTCCCCTCCAAGCAATTTGGATGCCAAGTATAAAAGTCATAAGTCTATAAATCCACATGTATTCAAGGATCAACCTGTCCAATATAATCGACATGTCAAAACAAAGAACAATATGATCTATAAAGAAAAAGAAATATCCAAAAGTCCACAAAGGCCCACTGAGCAAAATAAAGTAAAGTCAAAATATATATGGGTTCCTAAATCCCTTGTGCAAGCAATGCACTCCAAGGAACCACAAAAGCATGAAAAATCAAAAACCATGTGGATCCCTAAGCGGCTCCTTGAAGCACAAAAGCCTAAAGAAACATCCAACTTGGCATCCAAAGTTGCTATTCCTCCATCCAAACCTTCCAAGTCTATTTCTCCACCACCTTCTTCATCTGTTTTGGGCCCTTATGTCCCAAAATCCATAATCGTTCCTTCGTCAAAATCTCAATATCCAAAATACATTTTTCCTCCATTAGTCCACCACCCCTCAAGGTGTGTGCCAATGTCAATCTTGCCAACATTTCTATCCACTCAAGCACAATTCTTCCAATACCCTATCCATTATCCAATGCATATTTTCCATCCTTCGATCCCTTTGGTCCAATCCTTTGCATAAATCCTTGCCTTAGTTTTAGCTCATTTTCCATGTCCTTATCCTACCAATGTCTTTGAGCATACTTTAAAGGTCATGGTCCATTTTTTTCAAGGCTACTATCCAAAAAAAAAAAAAAAGATGTTTGAGTCCTTCTTCCATCCCCTATAATGTGTCCATCTTCTATTGAAAAGGTCAAAATACAAAAAATAAAAAAGTGAAAAAAATAAAAAAGACAAAAGAAAAAAAAAGTAAAGCAAAAATAATTCGTCCACTGGTGAAAACCTGGCAAACATGCGCCTTGGGCAAGTACCGTGATGAAAACCTAGCAAACAGGTGTCACGCGTAATCTATGAACTTCTTGCACACCACACTTGGGGGCAGGTTTCCTCCTTCATATCCTATTGCCCTTCATTATCCTATCATACCATGTCATACTCCTCCATTATCCTATTGTCCCTCATGTCCATTTTCCCTTTCCACCTTTGATCTTGACAAGGCTGAGGATCTTCATGAGCATCATGAATCTTGTTTGCAGCTTTCAGTCTATCATAGCTTTTGGTATTTATCCATTTGCTTATTACAACCTTTCATCCTTATTCCCTGGCTTATTGCAACTTTCTGCCACTATCTTGTATCCTATCCCGACCTTCAGTCCATGTCCCTTATCCAATCTTGGTCTTTCTTATCCTATCCATATCTTATCACTATCCATACACTCTTTCTGTCCCTTGATCTTGATCTGACATAAGGACGCAAAATTTAAACATAGTTTCAAAAACCTCTTGACATGTCCCGCATGCCATGTCACTGCTTTACATTGTCATATCCAGTCTCTTGTCCCATCACGCAATAGCCCTTGAAAATTGCATCTGTATTGTCTCCATGATAAAAGACCTTTGTCTTCCCTCTATCCACCAACATTTTAGCAAGCCTATTTATTCACCTGTCATATTCCTTTCTTTGCTAGACATTGGGGGCAAAATCATAAAAATCCAAAAAAATTGAAAAATGTCCTGAAATAAAGTCAAATTTTTTTTTTGAAAAATGTCCTGAAAAAATCCATAAAAAAATGTAAAAACTTGAAAAGCATTTTGCAATAAATAACCCCTCAGTGCATAAGACAGATCACTGAGCATATTCGCAACCATACACTATGCTTTAATGAAATCACGCTTAAACAGATGAACTTTTCACTCAAACCAGACTTTCAACCTGATCCGAATTGTCATATCAATCAACCACAAATCTATTCGTCCTTGGCACACTATCATGGGTCTTATACAGGGTGTGGTATACTCGAAACCAGACTGTGTCCTTTCTTAGACAGGGTACCACATGTCCTGAAACCAGACAACATGATCGTCCTATCCGCACTTTCAACTTTTGACAATGAAGATCAAGATGTTTGTTTGATTTGTTGGAATTTTGTGCATCTTATCTTTTTATTGATTTATCTTCGATCATGTTCCTATGTTGCTCGATGATGTCACTGAGTGATTTAGAGTGACCGGGATGGTTCATGGTCCTTTCTTTTTGATTGTGATTGTTGTTTGTCTGTGATGTGTTTGTCTTTTGCAAAAAGGGTTGCATTTCAGCTCTAGCCTTCAATGCCATGATGCTACGCATCCATTTTGCTACATTAAAATAAAGGTTCTCACCTACAAAGTGCATTACTGAAAGCAAGTTTTTCTTCGTCTCTACCTGTCCTCCATCTCATTTTCTTCTTACTAACATTTCTTCTGTCAGTTCGGTCTAGTGCTCCGATTTCCCCAAACACATATGCTGCATCCTACATTTATTGGTTAGTACATTTGCATTACATCAAGCATCATATCAAGCATTTTATCCATTTCATATTATCAATGCATAAAAAACACATAAAAAATATATATCCATACATGTTCCACAATAATACATCAACAGTGCATAAGTCATCCATACATAGAAAATAACATCAGTCATAACACATTGCATCCCATCATATCGATGCACATCATATCATATGTCACAATAATATCGAAGTACAAAACTAGACTGTCTGTCCTAAGTATGGCCCACAGGCTGACTATATAATATCACACTACATAATGTCCGCTGTCTGTCATAAGGAGCACGTGCCTCTGTCACTGGGTGCTCCCTCTATCCTCCTCATCCCTGCCATGTCTCAAGGATGATGTCTCTCCTATCCCAAGTCCTGCTAATGTATCTATGTCCGTGCTTCTGAGTCTATGTCGTAACATGAAGCAGTCAGGTTAGTTCTCCCACGTGATCAATGGATACTGTCGACTCTACATCACAACTGGGGCACATTTTGTCAGTTTAAGGGTTTGCTCCTATGGGTTGCATTTCCTCATTTCATGTCTAAATCAAGGTGTTTTTCATCTATTTTGACCTATCCTATTCTTATCCCCCCTTTTCGGATCATTCGCATGCCATTTTTGACCAAATTAGGGTTGCCAATGCACAACTGCGCCTATGTGATAAGTCCTGTGCCTGTGTAACATAACCTGTGCCTATGTCCCCTACACAAGCACAGAAGACCATACACAAGCGCAGAAGACCCTACACAAGCACAGAAGACCATACACAAGTGCAGGAGTCCCTTTCTGCATTCCCTGTGGGCCTCGCAATGTCCCACAAGCAAGTCAAATTCATAAAATTGAAGACATGGGTTTTTGAGATACATACCGTTGCTCCTGCATCATCCAATTGTCTGAATGTGTGTACACATTATCTGAGGTGATCTGCCCTTGGAATGTTTGCCATCTCTCTACAAGTGTCCTTTTCCAGAGCAACAAATCCTCTTCTTGGGCTAGTGCAAATGAGCAAATTTCACTCTCTTTGCCTCATTTATAGATCTTTGTCAGTGCATAGATGGATGTGCACTCTCTCCATCTCATGTTGGTCATGGTCTTTTGCGTCTTCAATTGTTTGTCCTTCGTGCATCCGGTCTCCGATTGTCAGTCTGTTTGCTCTGTTCGATCCTATCATTTTTATCGACCAATTGGCCTCTTCTCTGCATGTTTCCGGCCAATTCCTCGAGGGGGCATGCATATGTCATTGTCATTGTCTAGGGCATTTTCATTATTGTTCTTTGAAACAACGCTTAAAATCGCATTGTCTCAAAGAGGGGCAAAATGTAGACACCTAAAAATGGTCAACGCTTGCGGAATCATACTTTAACATTTGCGCATTGCCTTATTTTAGGTTTTTGCGTTGCATTAACATTTTCTCCTATGTCACGCACTTGGTCTTTATCATTTGCAAGCATCGAGTCCTTCTTTTGCATTCTTCATCTGTCTCGCTTTCGAATTTGGTCTTGTCGACAACAATCTTCAATCATGATTTTGGTCGATCTTTGTCCTTGTTAATCTTGTCATATTGCGATCGATTCATCATCGATCCTTGTCCTTTTCAATCATGTCAATTTGGTCAATTTGTCATTGATTTTTGTCAACCAATCTCAATCAAATCATTTATCAACACTGGTCATTTATCAATTCAAAATCATGATCGAATCGATATCAACTATCCTTTGTCAAGACCTAATTGTCATCCTTGCATTTCTAATTCATCTTCCAAGGTTTTATGATTTATTCATTTAATCTTGTTTGGCATTTTCCCTCTAGGTTAAATAATTTATTTATTTATCCTAAGTCTTCTTGTCACAATTAAATGTTTATTTAATTGGCTAATTAATTTCCTCCTATTTTTGTAAATTAATTAATGAATGAGAAATTATTAATTAATTTACCTATTTTTCATCAATTTCCTAATTTCCAAGTCATTATTTCCAACCTAATTTTCTAGTTTCTCCTAAATGTCTATTTCTATTTCAAAATATTGTCATTAATCCTTGCATATCTATTTGTCATAATCTTGTCATAAATTATCAATCAATCAATTTTGCATAGAAAGTGCAAATTTGTCATAATTTGTCATATTGATTTGCAATTTCCATTTGAATTGAATCATGCTAATTTGATCATTTCTCCAATTTGTCTATAAATTGGATGAATTTCTTCAATCAAAGCCCCTAATCAAATCATCTAATAATCACATTATCGAAATAATTACTTGTTTGAATTACTTTGTCAATCACGCTTCGAGTATTCTTGAGCAATCATCTTGTCTACTTGCTTTCATATCATGATCATGCACTTGTAGGTGAGATCCACAAACAAAGGCTATTTGGAGAAGAAAGAAGGACAATGGAGCCGCATGAAGAAGACATTCGAATCTGCATCTGGTTTGCTTAGTTTTTAGTTTTGAATGTTTTGCTTTCATGTCTCTATTGAGTGTAATTAGGATTAATCATTGCAATCTGCTTTTGTGATTGAGCTATTATTAATATTATTTGCTTTGATGATTTCCAATTTCCTAGCTACAGTTATGTCTTCAATGGTTTGGGAGCCCGTGTGTATTTTGTTGAGGACAACAACAAACAACTGATCTGTTTGCCTCATTATAGTTTGCAGATTGTAACATTTGACATGTTATTACCAAAAATCATATGGCAATAGGTCAGTGTCTATTGTTGGTGCTTAAAACACTAGACAATTGTGTATAGTTCTGCCTCGTACAAGTCACCACAGAATATAATGTCTAAGCCACCAAAGTGTTTCGTTGGGGTTTGCATTATTTCATGAAATCTTTTGTCAATGCAACGCAACATTCTAGCTCCAAATAGAGAGATCTAATAAATGAGAACAAGATGCAACTATTGGTATTCTTTTGTCAATGTATCTAATCTTTCCGAGGTTAGAGTATTAGAAGTGCATTTGTTAAATGGTATGAACAATGCAGAGTGCAATTTTGTGCCTCCTATATTATATGTTTCTTTTCCTATGTATGCAAGTAACAAGCCCTTTACTTTGTCTGGGTGACTATCTATTGTGTTATTGTATATACAGAGAAGTCCTTGATACATTGCCTTTGTAGTGAAGGTTTTCCCTGTGCCAGCACCTTCTGTTAAGAACAAGTACAATGGCTCATCTGGGTTTTGTTGTTTCTTCATTAATATGTATTTTACTATAGCTTGTTGTTCTTTGTTCAACATTCTATGAGCATCATAATATTCCGTGTTGTCATTTAGGTGGGGATGTCCAACTATTTCAAATGGTCTTGACACTTTTTTGATGTAGACATTATGTCTTAGTGTGGCTATGTCTGGCTCCAAGTTGTACTCTTTGTTGTCATCCTTATGTGTCTTTTGGAGGTCGTGTACATTTCTATAGTATTCATCTTCAAGTTTTGCATCATTTATAGAATTGGCCATATCACCCCATGATTCATTTACATTGTATGTGTACTTTTCTTCATTAATGTGTATCTTTTTTTCATTGTTGGCAAAAGCATCTTGCCAAGTTTGGAAGCCTTGCTTCAATGTGTTTTCGTTGGTGGAAAAAGGAACATATAGCAGAAGTTTCTCTCTGTAGTAGTTTTCTCTGTCAACATGCTTATCATACTTGATAAATCTGATAATTTGAGATCAACCTCGCTTTGCTAATTTTACTCTTGTCATTGCATATTCTGCAACAAATTTTGCAAGACAAATATTGGCCAACGCTTCTGGGCATGCAATGTAATGATCAATAGAGCTTTTGCAAGCAACATTTTGTGACTCATCTGGTTCATTGTCGAGAAGCTTGAGAGTCTTTAGAATAAAAGTGTGGTCATGAGGGGCAGAAGTATCAATGAATTTACAAGTACGTGAACTATATTTAAGGGATAGAGAGAGGACAATGTGTACAACCTATTGAGCAGACATTTGTTGTAGGTTGAGAAAGGCATTTCCTAGTTTTGTTACCAGCTTTATGGTGTCAATGTTATGCTGCTTGTGGTCTCTTTGTATTTTGTTGAATGCAGTTGTCATTGAATTATTGGATTTTGTCATGTAAGAGCTACAGTACATTGCTGCAGCATATGCATTGAGGACAAACTATGCATCTGTGTTTTCTTGCCATAGATGTGGAATGCGAGGTACAAATAAATTATTCCATATATGATCTGACTTTCTTTTGAGAAATAATGTTGGCCTGATCACCATAGAATGCATGGCTATGATGTATTCATGTTCAGACATGTTTATGTTGACTAAGAAATCTGCAAAAGAGACGCATGGCTCATAGCTTGACGTCTCTAAAATTAATCTAAGGTTAGCAGTAGTGTCCATATCATCATGGTCCTTGTCAATGAATGGTTCAAGTATTGTTGTTTCCTTCATTGGAGGGTGTGGGAAACCAAAGTGGCACTTTCTCGTTCTTGATTTCCCATATTTCTTTGTGTGATGGTGCATATGCAATTTAGTTATGTGGTCATCTAAAGTGTCTGTGTTGCAAGTTATATATTTATCAACAAAGTGTTCAATAGTAGCATTGTTATCTTTTCCATAGATCGGGGCATCTTTAACCCATAACATGAAGTGGTCATGTTCATTTCCTCAACTTTGGAATTATGTAACTGAAAAGTAGTCTAATACATTTCCAAAAAAAGTGTCATCTGAACAAAATAATTATTTTATTGTATTAATTATATGTTTGTAATAGCAAGTACAAGTGATGAGATCTTTTTTTATCAAAGATGAAATGTCAATGTCAGACAATGAATCAAATTGCATTTGTCTTGTGGTTGTGTGATGTGTCATGTAGAGTTCTCCCAATGTTTCTGTCAATGGTACCCAATTTTGCTCTGCACTAGTGAATGTCAAAAAAAATGTTGGTGGTCCTAATTGTCGTATCATTGCAAAAACATTCTTCTTGAGATGTTGCAAATAGTCTGGTGAGTTTCTAATCTTCTTGAGATCTATATATCCAATATCGTATTGTAGAATTTTCTCGAGGTTTGGTTTGTACTTGACATCTCTTGCTATCAATGTTCATCCTTTTAACTTTCCTTTGCGGATTCTTATCCAAGTGCAAGAAAACACTTGAGCAATTAGTATTTTGATAGTTTTGAAAAACAAATTAGTGGTGTGATATGCAAATGCTCAATTTGAATTTTGCAATTCCCATTGAGTAATTCTTTGATATGAATTTTTTTTTGGAATTTGTTCGTCACGTGGTTTGCCAAAAAATAACATTGGAAAGTTCATATCTTCTGTATACTTGTCCTGGAATATTCCCAAAGGTTGTTTCCCTTCTGCAAGTGCAATTTCGATCATTTTGTCTTGAATAGAATGTATAGTTCACAACTCGGTGAACCCATGTATCACGGTATCTGTTTCAACCTCCATGGCATTGTCAATTTCATTGTCATTGTCACTTGATGAAGAGTCACTACTAGGTGCCTCTTCTTGTGAAGGATACAAATGGTCATGCCATTTTTTATTTAGTTTCACATTTTTCATTTTGTATAATGTCATTTTGCACAATTCGTTGAGAGAATTCATAACAGTGTTTGGATGCACTCTGCCTTTTTGATATACATTTTTGTATTGCAAATGTCTCTTCAACGCAACAGTAACTGTCCATGTTTCATCAGATGATCGTGGCAATGTTGTTTGCACAATATTAATATATGTTGGAACATTAATAATTGTTCCAGTTAATCCAATTTGGGATCTTTTGTGTCCTAATTGCCAAATTTGTGCAAATGCAATTTAGAGTGACACTAATCTTTCTTCAAGTTCTGAAAGTGTAGACGTGTGTACTAATGGCTTATTTGTGTATGTTCTGGAGTTGCATATGATGGTTTAATCTTTTGGTCTAGTTGATGCTTACAAAACTTGCATATGTTTTCACTAGAAATGTGTTGTTTGTTTGGTAGTAGGTGTTGGTATGCTTGTATCATTTTTGGTGTTAAATTTCTCATGTTCTTCTTAAAATGGAGTCACACACATATTGCACAAACTTGTTTTGGTGTGTCTTGTATCTTTTCAATGTAACGTTCTAGTTTTGTTTGTGGGCTTCTTGTTGAGTTTTGAATCCCCTGATATGTAGCTGCTTTACATATTTGTTGTTTCATTTTGCGATGCGAGTCATGTGTGATTTTTGTGAACAACTTTGTAGATTATTTTTCCGGTTTGGTAGACATTGATGCATGCACAACTTTGTTTAAAGCATTTTTTGATTGTGTAGATGTATTGATTTGTGTATATCCATTGTTTTGAATAAATTGTTTGAGCCTGTGCAAATTAGTTGTTGGTCTTGCTTGAACCAATGTCATTGTAGGTGGTTGTTCAATATTAGTCTAAGTTATCACTATATTGTCCACTCTAGATGGGCTATAGTGTGTATGCATTCTATTGACTTTGAAACTCGTGATATTGTATACTTTGGTAGGTGTTAAGGATTTGCAATATTCTTGTATGCACATGTTGGTCACTCTTGACCATACTTTAACTCTTACTTGCAAGATGTAGAATAGCCACTCAAAACAGAAATCTGCACCTTCAAGCTTGCTTTGCTCATATGGATCTCCAATTTTTGTGATATATGCTTGCCAACTTGACACGCCATAACTCATTGTAAGGTCATAATGGATACATGTTTCTATGCAACCTATTGCCACATTGTCTTTGCAGAGTAGTGCATTGCAAAATGATTGAGCCATGTACCGTCAAAGAGATGGGCCATCGTATTCATTGTTTGTTAGAGTGGCTATTGTATTGAACAAGTTGTCGCCACAATCTGACATTGACAATACATCATTGCACAGGTTGGGCACTGCATTTGCAAACTTGCCTTTTACAAAACTAGTACTCGATGTAGGAGGTGTCTTTGAATTGTCTAGTAATCTAATATGTATCACGTGTGGAGTCATTTTCTTGTTAATTAGCGGTTCAAAATGTCCACGAGTAGGGTTTTGGTCATGGAATAGGGTAGAATATGCATTGCTTTATAAGTTCTTATTGAAGTGAAAGTACTTTGATTTTCTTGTCGAAGACCAAACACATATTTCAATTTTTAGCCATTTGGCTAGCCATCCAATACAAAATGCATCTCCCCAAAGGTCATTCTCATTACAACATAGTAGTTGAATTGTTAGGAGCCACGTGCATCGTAGATAAGTGTCAATGTGACATACTCCATGCATTTCATACAATGCTTGGGGGTCCATCTCATGGCCATATGAATATAAAGTATCATGATCATTGATTTCTAGGCAATTTATAAAATGGTCAATAGTTCCAATGCGTAGCTCCGTAGAAGTGTATCACATGTGTAATAAGAACTGGAAAGAGTCAAAAAGACAATTGCCTACATTGTATACAAATGATTTCACCCTAAACATGTTATTGTTTTCCAATACCATGTCAATTGTTTGTTTTGACAAGTCCACACTAGAAGATTTATAGTTCTATGTATCTATAATGATCTTTAATGGTTTCATTGATTGCAACTTATGGTCCATGCTACACATTATGGAGCAATGACCAAATGATTAATAATAAAAGTTCAACAATATTATTCTAATTATAAAATTCATGCCAATTACCCCACTATTTGAACTCCAAGGTCTCAAGAAAGGCCATGCCCCTCGATCCTGGAGCATGCATAATGATTTCCTAATTATTGTCATGGAAAATGAAAAGTGCGTCTAGCTAAGATGAGGCATACATCAAGATGTAAAAGTAAAGTTTGCATTGTAGTAGGAGGACAAGCATGATTTAAAAAGGCAAGAATAAAGTTGTTTGTTGAACAACAAAGTATATTGCATAAATTTTATTTATATCTTTGTTGTGAAACAAAGCAGTTTGGCATATACATTCGTGCGTATGCAGATTTGAAGTTGTTTGTTTTAAAGTAATCTAAGGACTTTAACTAAATTAAAGAGAATTTTAAAACAACCACAAAGCCTCAAATAGTCCAAACAATTTATGCAGACTTGAAGTTGGTTTTTTAAACTAATCTAAGGATATTAACTAAATTAAAGAGAATTTTAAAACAATCACAAAGCCTCAAATAGTCCAGACAATTAACCAGATTTGATGACATCATTTGAATTGTACAATGCACAACAGAAGCGCAAAAGTATCTTACCCTTTATGCCTTGTGTAATTAGATGCTATCAATGCTCACTGTGCTTTGTGATCCAAAAAACTTGTAAATCAGATATATGCTGAACACACAACATAAGAAAGAAACCAAACACATTAAAGAGAGCAAGGAAAAACATCATTCAATGAATGAGCAATGTTTCATAAAAGAAGAGAAGCCCAAAAGAAGAAAACATATGTATCAAGAATTTGATAGTAGATCAACTTTATCGATTCCCATATATAATGAATGAATTGAAACTATTGAACAGGAAATTCAAAATGCTTCAAATAGTTGTAATCAGAAAGCAAACAACCTAAATTTGTATTTGAATCTATTTTATGCTCTGATTAAAAGTTGAGACAGTTCTACAACCACGATTTTGAGAGATCAATATTATATAAGTCTTAGTAGAATGATAAAAAAATGTTCTACATATACTATATTAAATGGTATTTCATCTATGGACTCACGCAGCCAATTATTTTAGAGATGCTACTGTTTAAAAATATCCTCAAATCAACATCAATAGAATATAATTCTATCTAATAGTGTAGATAATAAATCAAAATGTCATAATATAGAAACTAAATAAATTGGAACATAAAAAATGATAGTTTGTCAATTATGACATCATGGTTAGCAATTAGAATGAATAAACACAATTTGTTTTTGCTAAATTCCATTTTTTAAGGACTAGTATCTATTTTTTTAGATAAGCAGTGGCAAAAGGAAAAAGGTAAATAAGCACTCGCAAAAGATAAATAAGTTTTTTTTAAATTACAAGTATAATTAGTCAACAACTAAGCTCTATGATTGCCATGTCAAAGTAAGAAACTAAGCACTATGATTGCCATGTCAAAATAGGGAAAAAAAACCTTTGAAAAAGGTCATCTTTCTGCATTGTTCATTTAATTGTTAGCAGGCTTCTATTATCCAAACTATTTTTGCTTTGCATTTTATTTTATTGTAAATATCATTTTTTGTTTATATTATAATGTTTTTGTTGTCTTTATGTCATCATTTTTTGCTAGCATCCTATCAACCTGTGCCAAAATCAGAAGTTTAGATTGGGGTATGAGCATCCATCAAAATATAATCAAAAGTGGTTTTTTGTCAGATGTTGTATATGCTCAACTGGATTTTCTGCAAACTTCACGTTTCTTCATAAGCATTTAAAAAATATCAATTAAATATTCCACTAAACACTGATTCAAAATGTTTGTGAACCATCTACTTCTGTCAAATAAACTAAAAATAGTTACAATGTATAGAGAAGTAACCCCGCAAAATTGAGAACTAGAAAAGCCTAAGAAGGACTTATATTGATACCGACAGATTTTAGGTGAACTAATACAATATTAAGTCCTGTCTAAACACCCAAATACTCAGAACCTAGATTAAAAAAAAATTAAAAAAATTGAAGTCTAAACCTCATGGAAAAATAATTTAGCTACCTGTATATTTTGTAAGATAAAATTGTCTTTCTACTTTTTAGTAGTACCCAAAACCCTTCTGAGTTGTCTAATTGCAGGGGAATCCAATTTTGATGGATTTGATAGATATCAGGAAAAAAATTGCCAAAACAAATAGAGAGCTTCATGCAACAGTTTGTGGTATGCAAGACCATAATGATTGACCTAGCTAAGTGATCCAAGTTTGACAAGAAGCTAGAAGATCACAGGAGGATGGAGGACAGTTACCAATCTTAAATTAATTACTAGCTAAAGAATAGTTTAATGTTTTAGTGGCAAACTAGAATGAAAAAGACTAAAAATATGAAGATACAATGATGAAGACTATACTTCCACTACACGAGGGAAGGTTTTCAACAAAAACTAGACCAACCAAAGACCCATATAAATGTCAAGTGGAGGCCCATGCCACACTTATGAGTTTGTCCCTATTCACAAAATGTGGTGGATATCAATTGACCAAATTTGCCTAATCATATGCAGCTACTTGTGCATGTGACTTTAGTCACAAGGTGTTGTAGATGATTGTGTGTATCCCTATTCAAAATTTTGAAAGATAAACAACTGAGTATGTCCTTGTGACATGTATCTTGTGTGACCATTCCCACTAACGAAACATAGTGAGCTTATTCCCACTATTACTTGTTGCAGATAATTATATGTGTCCTTATTTGTTGCATGATGACAATTAATTAGTATATGTTAAACCACTAAATCGAAGGCTTATCTTTCTATCATCTAGATCGCCAGTCTGTTGTATTGCCTTTTCTTGAAATCATAAAGAATGATCAATATAAACAAAGGCGTTTCTCTTGTCTTCAAGTTGAGAATCAGTGGGCTAGAAAAAAAGCTTTGGGAGAGACTTACATTTATTTAGATATGATGGTTTTAGTAGTGTTGGAAACATTTCTACCATCCTAAAACTACACTAAGTGATGAGACATATGTGGGTAGGATTGACATGAGGAATATTTTATCTATGTAGAGGATCAATAATTAGTAGATGTTACAATTTCAGTGCCCAAATATGCTTTACCATCTGTTGTGACAATAATTTTGTCTATATACCCTAATGCCATAAATATGGAACACATTTCTTTAACAACCTTGATGCTTGAGAAACAACTATTTACTGTAATTTTCTTTGAATGTTTTTGAAGATCAAGTCAAAATTTGTCAAAAACCCGTTAATGCTTGTCATCCTAATGACCCCCCATCGGAGAACAATATGTTGAATTGAGTAGTGAGGGATATTTGTATTGGATATCCAGATGACTATTCAAGTACTTGTTAAACTTTTCTTGTATTGAGAGCCCCAAGAATGAAGATTTGAATTAAATAGGGATTTGCTATAAAGTTCAACTTTGTATCCACATTCTAGCCAAGATAAGAGTTTATTCTCTTTACCGAGAGGCAAGAAGTTGAGAACCAAATGAGTGAAATCTGATTTTTGCATCAATAATTTTCTTCCATCAACTATTATTACTAAGGGAAAGTTCTACACCTCAAACATAGTAGCATGGAGATATTACCCTTATTGACAATTGATTTCAAGTATTTTTTAGAGACAAAATTTTGTGTCTAGAACCTGGAACAACCTCAAGATCAGATGGATTGATAAGGTGATTGGAATGACTAATTGTCATTCGGTTATTTATTTGCCTCTTATTGAGACAGGGAAACATGGGATATGTGTTGGAATTAGAATCCATGATCTATCTTAATTTCTTAAAGCTTAACTTCAAGTGTAAACCCAAGAACAAAACCTATGCCCAAATACTAGATATGCATATCATATTCTTCCATATATAACTAGTGCCATAGGAAGAAGTGCTCTACATAGGATCTAGTTACCACAAAGAATAGAAATACCTTTGGCAATGCCAAGGCTAACTTAAGAGTTGTGTGTAATTGGTTAGTTCAGACCATATAGTAAATAGCGCAACAAATCCCTGACAGTCGGAACTTTCCACACAACATAAGATAGTAATTGGAGACTTGAACACTAAGATGTTGTTTCAAATATGATAAGGTTAAATTCTCAATTTCTGAATCAACAAGAAAACTCTATGTCATTGGGTATAATTGGTCCTAGAATTGCATTTGTATGTTATAATCAAGCAAGGTTCAATTTTTAGCAGTTAGGATCATTGGAATCGTTGATGAGTGTACCAAACAATTCTGGGTGGCACATGGCATTCCACAATGATACAATTAGTGGGAAAAATTTCCATCACAATTTACTTAACTTTTGACCATTGATAACACTAAATGATCATCATATGATGCATTTCATGTGTTGTAACAAGTCCTAACAAGAACAAACAAGGAATGAGTCATTGGCAATAGAAAACATGGTACAAAACACAAGCATGAGTAAATAGGAAACGAGTCACAAGTAATAATAAACATGGAAGGAGATACAAGCAACAAGAAAAAGAGAACGGGTCAAAGTAAACAATCAATGACTACACAAAATTCCTTTTTGAAATCCAAGAATACTCAAAAACTCCAAAAAAATATTGCTCCACAAAGTCCAAACCAAGTAATAATAAACATCTGCATAAATCTGATAAGCATTACCATTTAATTTTTATCTCAATTCTAGCTCCAAAAATGCTTTAATTTGAAATCATTTCTAAGAAATTAATAATCTTTTAGTTAATGATTAAAACCATATTAAAGTTTGAAACACTAGTGCCCAATGTTTTTCCCCCTGTTTGGGAATAGTTTGTTACTAGCATCCTATTAGCCTGTGCCAAAATCAGAAGTTTAGGTTGGGGTATGAGCATCCATCAAAGTATAATTGAAAGTGGTTTTTTGTCAGATGTTGTAGTTGCAAGTGCCTTTGTAGACATGTATGCAAAATGTGGAAGCATACATAAGGCAAGTGAACTTTTTGGCAAAATCCCTAGACTGGATGTGGTCTCATGGACTTCAATGATTACAGGATATTTGCAAAATTGGTTTGTAGAAGAAGCCTTGAAAGTTTTAAGAAAATTCAACAGGCTGGTGTAAAGCCAAACTGCACAACCTTTTCCAGCATCGTCCCGACCTGTGCAAAAATGGGGAGCTTTGGAAGAGGGGGTGGAAATCCATCAAAATATAATCAAAAGTGGATTTTTGTCAGATGTTGTAATTGCAAATATCCTGATAGACATGTTTGCAAAATGTCGAAGCATACACAAATCTCGTCAACTGTTTCACAACATGCCTCAACAAGATGTGATTTCATGGAGAACAATGATTGTAGGATATGCACAAAATGAGTTTGTTGTAGAAGCTTTACAAACTTTTAAACAAATGCAATTGGCAGGTGTTAAGCCAAACTCTACAACCTTTTCTAGCATCCTCCCAGTCTACCAAAATGGGAGATTTGGAATAGGGTATGCACATCCATCAAAGCATAATAGAAGACATTTTTTTGTCAGATGTCATGGTTATGAATGCCCTGATAGACATGTATGCAAAATGTGCAAGCATAAAAAAAGCATACGAACTATTTGAAAAACTATCTGAATGAGATGTGGTCTCATAGAATATAATGATAGAATGATATGCACAAACAAACATGACTATACAGAGTGGTCTGCGATGCAGGGTGAGCAATTTTCGTCATTACAGCATGCGTATGAAAAATTTGAAGCTTTTCAAAGAAATGCCCCCATAAAATATGCTCTCATCTCTGAATCTTTTTAAAGAAATGCCTCAACCAGATGTTATTTCATGGAATGTGATGGTTGCAGGCTATGTTGAAGATGGATTGGAGGCATTCAGCATATTTTAGCATGTAAACATTGGAGTGAATGTATTTGAAACCAACTTTCAACTACATAAAATCATTGAAAATATTCATACAAAATTAATAATCATACGACGTGCACAATGTTTCTAAGTATTCATGAATAAATATTTATAAACCCTAGATGTATAGTTGTTGAGATTCATAGAAATCAAACAATATTTCTCACATAATTCACTAGAATAGTTATAACTGATTTTATAGAAAAACCTAGTTTCTAAGTACCAGGACTTTCACCCATTGTCACCGAGTATGAGTATACAGTAGTGAAATTGTAAACGATGCATAAGAATAGTAAAACTAATCAAATTATCTACCCTTTTAACCCCCACTGTCGTGGAAACTCTGCCCATACCCCAGATTCAAATGTCTTTATTTAACACCAGCTCAAAACATTGACAAAGAGATAGAAGTAAACAAAGCTGAGTCATACCCGAAACATCATCTGCACAATCAAGAATCATGTCATATCTATAAAAAATTACCTTGCAAGTTAGCTTGTAGTCTCCCTTACTCTGCCATAGGTCCTGGCGAACATAGCGATCAGAAGCTGAAATGTGACGAAGGGTATCGGGCATAAGAGCGATGGCCAAATCCGCCACTTCATTAGTCAACACATCAGGTGTATAGACCACCACAATGTTGTGCTTCCTGCACTTGGCCAAATCAACCTTATCCACTCCAACACTGCTAGTGGCCACAATCTCCAAACAAGGAAGAGCATCGATCAACTCTGCATTAATCTCATCCTTTCTATCGCACACCACACCTCTTATAGATTGAGAGTGCTCTGTAAAAATGCTTCTTGATCTTTGATATCTTCACTCACTACTGTGGAGGAAATTGGTGTCCAGGTAGGATGCACAACTATTACCCATCCCATACATACATAAAAACAGTAAAATTTGCCCATAAAACCCACCAAAGCTACACGTCTGCACCTCCATGTTGTATGGCTTCGGCCCCAAATGCCAATTGCTTGCAAGGGATGCTAACTAAGAGCTCCTATTTTGATGGTCCTTGTTTACAGTTTTCTTGCATTGGGCTTTGCACTATCTCCATCTCCGCCACCTACAGAATGCCAAACATTCCAAACCTGCAGGCACCATGTAAAGCCTACCTCATTTTGTGTGAAGGCGCCTATATCGCTCTCCAAATATAATCCAATGAGATGGCATAAATTCATTTATCAATACATTTGTAGTAAAAATTATTCACATCAAACAATTAAAACATTGCAAAATAAGGAACAAAAGGAACCAAAAATTATGTACACGCGATGTGATTGGCGAGAGAAAAGATAAGTATTGGTGTGTGTCTGAAAAAGTGAACCTGTAGCTACAAGCACAACACTTCAATTAAGTCATTATATGCATGATTAATAATCAATAATCAATAAGTAATAAACCATAGCAAAGTGACCAATTGCCTTCTAAAAGATGCGAGTATAAGATTGCTCTCAGATTTTTATAAGCAATACCAGTGACTAGACTACACCAAGACGAAGGATTTAATATATATGATATTAACTATATGGATGCAAGATGGATGAAGAATTCAAGCAATAATCAATTCAAGCAACAATGGATGCAAGCAATAATGGATGTAAAATGGATGCAAATAATCTAAAAAGCACAATAATCTTCAATGACTCCAGAGCGAAATTAGCATGATAATAATCTCCAAGCGTGTTCTCAAAAATCTCTGGGGTGAATTGGAATGAGAGATGAAGACTGAATTTATAGAGAATCACAAGAGAGATGATGAAAAAGCTTAATTTTGGATTAATTGAAATAATTGAGAAATCATGTTCAGTTAACCTTGAGATAGATTCCAATTATAGTTTAATTGAAATGCATTCAAATTAGAAGTCCCAGTTGCATTGGAAAATAAAAATAAATTAATTCCATGCATATATGATGAAAATAGATAATTCCATGCACATATTTGATTTATTCAAGAAAAAGGTCTTTTCAATGCAACTGAACTTCTTTTTTTTGAAAAGCTTTGAGTTCCAATTTTAGAGAACAATTCAATAATTCAATTAAATTGCTTTTCTAATTTCAAGTTCTAAATTTAGAAAAAGAAATAATATCTCAAGTTTGATTCCTCTCTCAATTCAATTCTTTTTGTTTTATTTTCAATTCAACTCTTTGTAATAAATTAATTCATCTTTTGTAATAAATTAATCCTTTTTGCATGATTGAATGGTAAATTTATTAATTAATTAAATATGCAAGGATATTTAATAAATTAAAATGGGATAATTGATCAAAATGATATTATTGGAAATGATTCGATTAATTAAATAAATATTTAATTAATATTGAGTAGTTGATTTGCCATGTGATATTTGATGATTTGAAGAATTAATAATGTGCTCAAGATTGATTTAATTGCCTTTGGCTAGGACCTTGGTGATGTTGTCGAGATTAGGGGCCCATGGTTTAGATGACCAATTTTAGGGTATTACATTTGCCCCTCTTTGAATTAATGTGCGAGCAGCACGTTGGTTCAAAGAATGTGTGATGTCTAGGAGATGCTAGTTTTGAACTTGATTGATCAAGAACTAGATGAAAAGCAAGGTGTTTAGCTTGATTCGAAGCGACAAAGCTGAATGAAGTCTGATTAAAGTGATACCGATCCCGAACTTTATTGAACTGGGGAATGATAGAAAACAAAGATACCGAACTTGAACTTGATTGATCAAGAAGTAGATCTTACTGATCTAGAACTTGGTTGATCTTAGATACAGTGAGTGATGATAAAAATTGATCTCAAACTTGATTGATCAAGACACGATGAGCAAAGAATGAACCATTCAGCTTGATCAAGAAATGAATATTGAACACCTGCTTAGATTTAGTGTGATCAAAGATACTCTTGAAACTTTTGATTGAGTTTAAATGAATAATCAGCTTGATTTGAAGTGATGAAACTGATTAACGTTAAGAGATTAATTCAGATGATTGAGAGATATCAGCTTGATTTGAAGTGATGAAACTGATATGCCCCTTAGCAATTGATTCGATTCAGGTGATCGAGAGATCTCAACTTGATGTGAAGCAATGAAGCTGAGATGCCCCTTAGCAATAAGGATTGATTTTCTTTAATTGAAAAGATTTTGCTCGACTTTTGATGAACATTTGAAAATTTTTCTCAACTTGTGAGATGTGAAGTCATAAGGTTAATAAGGTCATGAGTATGCCCCCTTGGGAGCAAAATTGAAAGATAGCGAGGGATTGATTATAGGCAATTGTGTGGTGAAAATAAGTTATTTGAGCACAAATTGATTCTGAGGAATTTTTGAAAATTTTGGTGTTGATTGATGACAAATTGAGCGTAGAGTTGATTGTAATGTTGATGTGTAGAATGAAATTGAATTAAGATTCAGCGTTGAAATTGAGCATGATTCGAAGAAAGAATGAGCATTTGATGAAAAGAACGCTAAGTGGTCAAAATTATAAAATTGACTAGCAAAATAATCTCGAATTTCGATTTCAATCCCAAAAATGGAATCAGAGCAGGCAAATTAGCTAAGGGTACAATTTTCATAAGCATCGGAGAAAGTTGAAAAATTAGGTTTTAGGCTATATATGGGACGAAAGTGTCATTTTCAAATCATTTTAACCCTCCAAGTTTGAAAATTCAAAAAGCCTTCTGCAAGAAAAATGGTGGTCCCTACTCGTCAGCATCGATTTGAGTGCCAGAGAAGACATAATCGACCTCGAAACTATGAGCCAGCGGTAAGTGATCGATCTTAAGCTTCTTCATGTTTCCAATTTTGAATTTTTTCACGGGTTTTGGGTCAGGTGTCTCGGTTTATCATGCGAGGCAGGATCCTATCTCGTACGAGAAACTAGTAAAAAATCTTTTTTCATTTGAGCCTACTAGTTTTGTCGTACGGAGTCCACCCTCGTGTCATATGACAGGTCTGTTAAAAGACCATTTTGTCGTGCAATGTGTAAAAGTTTATCATTCGAGGTTGTTTTCTCGTACGAGATCCATTCTTGACTCATACGAGATGCTGCTTGACTGTGTTTTGTCATTTGAAAGACAGTGATCATTTTTGAAAGTGTAACCATGAAATTTTGGTTTTGCATTTGACTTATTTGGATTTGCGTGATGTTTAACTTCTCTTGTAGGCTCATTTGGAATGTTTTCTAATGATCGTTGTTGGGTTTTTGTAGGTTTGATTACCTCGTGTGCTCTTCAGATGTGTATATCCACATACGATGGCATTAGTTTGTCATTTATCTGAGGTTGAGCAGGCTCATGCTAATTTATGCGGCTTGACTCATCTATTGCGATTACCTGATATCCGTGTGAACCACAGAATGCTCATGGTATTGGTTGAGTGTTTTCATTCAGAGCAGAATACATTTTATTTGCCAGTTGGGGAGTTGACTATCACTCCCAAGGATGTGTACAGGATCCTTCATATCCCTTTTGCTGGGGATAAGGTGGATTATGATACCGCGTTGTTACCTAGACTACAGGCACTTAGGAATGTATTCAGGGACCCAGACATTTTGACTCGTTCCATGAGTTGGGACATACTTATGAGAAAGTATAGTGAGGAGTATCCCCTGGCATGTGTTCTAGCAAGGTTCATTGGTTGCTTCTTGATGCTGGACAGAGGGCAGCTGGGTTTCCAGAGTAGATGGGGTTGGATGCTAGAGAGGTTGATAGAGACCCCTCAGAGACTTGGCTGGGGCTCTTGTTTATTGGCCCACATGTATCAGGAGATGCATGAGATTGTTTACAGAGATAGGCAGAGCATGGCCGTGGGTGTATACATTTTGCAGGTGTGGGCTTGAGAGCACCTTCCCACTTGTCAGTTGATTGTAGATGATGGGCAACCGATCATTTATAGGTATGCCAGATATATCACACAACCCCATCTGGGCAAGATAGACTTCTGGAGACGGCAGCTTGATGACCTAATAGCCATCGTATGGAGACCATACAGAGGATTGGAGCTCTGGGATGACTGGTGGAGGGTTTGCAAGGACCTTTTTGTGACACGCCCACTGATCAGGAGACCACAGACTGTTGTGGAGTGATTCGTCATTTCACAAGTGATGAGGCAGTATGGTCGGCCTCAAGGGATCTCGCAAGAGTATATAGCGTATGCTCGATATGTAG
The DNA here is from genome assembly GCF_030272615.1 of Cryptomeria japonica. Taxonomy (NCBI): domain Eukaryota; kingdom Viridiplantae; phylum Streptophyta; class Pinopsida; order Cupressales; family Cupressaceae; genus Cryptomeria; species Cryptomeria japonica. The sequence goes on from NC_081415.1 coordinate 388,218,344, forward strand.
ATGAGGAGAGACAGGGATGGTCTCCATGGTTATCATATGCATTGGTGATGTAGGATTTAACAAGGTTACACCACCAGAGATGGGATTACCTAGAGGATGTAGCAGATGCGGAGCTATTTATAGGGATTACTTTCAACAGCATCCGTTCCCTCGATTTACAGATTTGGGAGAGCAGGATCCTCATATTGAGGATGTGGAGGATGATGCCCCCGCACCGACATAGGGACAGGGCCAGAGGCAGGGCCATAGGTAGGGACATGCATAGAGATCAGAGGCTCCACAACAAATTGGTGGTGATCCTGGTGCTAGCAGCAGTAGGGTGCCAGTTGATGTTGGACAACAGAGGGGTGAGGGTGGATCCCTTGGGAGAGTAGGCGTGAGGTTGGGTGGCGAAGAGGAGGAGTGAGCAGCTCTGAGGCAGGTCTGGCAGTGATGGGATGAGTAGGGTGGAGCCACAGGTGGAGATGGCGGTGGAGATGATGGTGGAGAGCCTGCGAGAGAGCAGGGGGCTGACACGGGACGGTTGATGAGAGCACGTCTTGTAGATCTACAGTCACAGTTGACAGTGGCTTAGACTCAGCTAGTAGAGCGAGACCGACAGCTGGTCAAGCTAAGGGCCGAGTGTGATCGCCAGAACACAGCATTGAGAGCAGAGTCAAGAGAAGAGATAGAGCCTCTACGACAGGAGGTTCTTCTCCAGAGCAGTAGAGCAGCATATTATGTGGTAGCATATAGTGTCGCAGTTCCTGTTGCACAACAAGTGCAACCCTATTCGCAGTATATGGCCTGATTAGAGGGAGCACGAGCACCTCGACAGGCTCCTCCTCCTCCACCAGGTGATGAGGGAGAGCCTATACAATTCTTGCTCTGATGGGAGTTTGTATATGTCATTGGACATCATTTTGTACTCTTATACTTGACATTATATATATACGAGATCTGATCGGACTTCATCGTACTTGTGTTGATTCGCTTATGAGATGTCTCTTATATGCTTTATTCTATATGTATGCATTTATTTTCCATATGAATGTATGTAATGCAAATGATTATGAATGTATATTTTTGTTTCTTGTATATGCAAATAAATGATAATGCAAATGAGTAATAATGAAATGTATGAAGCTACATGAAATGTTATGTATGCAGCTAAACATCTCAAAACACAAGTACTTGATCAGAGAAATAATGATAAATAGACCACTTAGCGTAAGAAATGATGATGCTTTCAGCTCTCCTTCAGAAGATAAATAAATTTTTATCATCCTGAAATCACTCTAAATTCAAAAAAATGCAGAATGAAATGCAAAATGATATGCAAAATGCAACCTAAACCTAGTCAATGGATTTAAAATACTTAAGATTCATCACTAAGCATAAAAATAGAATAGGCAGGTTAGAGTTCCTTTCTTTTTTTAATGTGCAATATTAATTATCTTGTCTGCAATGACCCTTTTTTCCATTCATATCCTTGGACAGATTTCGCAGGGACCCGAATTGCATCATAAAGAAATTTCCTCAAAACAAACAAAGAAATGATATGGACCTCCCTGTAGCATACAAATAAGCAGAGTCGAGGCATGTGAGGCGTTTTCACCTTGATGTGAAGGCTCTTATCACAGACACCCAGTTAATTTATATGTTTCCAGATCATCGGGATCATTCCTACAAGTAGAAAACAAAGAAAATATTATGCCCCCAATCCTTGCTCCTCTTAGTCACAATAGACTTCCTTGAGTTACTCAGAGGGACAATAATCAAAAATCAATATAAAAGATAGCATACAAAGAAAATTTTCATTCATAGCTCAAACTGTTTAGTGATTGTTTTCCGTTATGTTGTTTTTCTTGTGAACTTGGTGATAAACTCTTTGGTAGTTAGGAGACAGGTGACTGACTCGGAGTGGACGACCAGGTTTCACTGACGGAAGAATGACTTGGTTGACACTACTTAGGCTATGTAATGTGCTCTGTCAAGTAACCTAAGACTAGGACATTGATCAGTTTCAAGTCATGAGGGTTCCAACGAACTAGGATGTCACAAAAGTGACTGAAAATATGCACAAGCGAAAGCAAAAGATGCATGAAAATGGGAAATGCCAACGTTGTGTTGATAGATGGAGCGCTTGAGTACAAGAGACGCTTGTTTGCCAGGTTTTCACCGGCTTGGCAGAGATTCATTTTTTTGTTTTTTTACCAAGGTGCCTGTTTACCAGGTTTTCACCAAGGCAATTTTTTTTTATATTTTTTTTTTCTTTTCTTTTTTTTTTTTGTTTTTTGGATTTCTTCAGGATTTTTTCAAAATTTTAGGATTTTTTTCAGGACTTTTTCAGCTGTACATGTTTGCTGGAGCAGAGAATACTAAGCGAAGAATTTCTTCAGGTGGATGGTGTTAATCAGTTCACAAAGTTGTTCTCCTTCCAAGTTTGAGAGTTGATAGGCACCAGAGTCATATGTTGCAGTAACAATGTAGGGACCCAGCCAGTTGGGTTCAAACTTCCCTTTATTGTCATGAAACTATTGATTTTTTGAATTTTCTCTCAGAACTAGGTCACCAACTTGAAATTCTCTTTGTCAAACCTTCTTGTTATATCCTTTGGGCATTCTCTTCTGATACACTCCGAGATGATCAAACGCCACTTGCCGACGCTCATCCAGCAATTCGAGTTCTTGCAATCTAGATATTCTATGATCTTCATCAGTAACAAGACCTTGCAATGAAACTCTTAGAGATGGTATTTCTACTTCAATAGGTAATACTTCTTTGGACCCATACACCAAAGAGAAAGGTGTAGCCCCAGTAGGTGTTCTGATACTTGTTCTGTAAGCCCATAGTGCAGGATTGAGCTGCAGATGCCAATCCTTCCCAGATTTGTTCACTGTTCTGTGCAAGATAGTCAGTAGGTTTTTGTTAGATGCCTCAGCTTGTCCATTACCTTGAGGGTAATATACTGATGACCAGTGTTGCTTTATTTTGAATTTCTCACAAAGCTCGTCCAAATTTTTATTCTTGAATTGTCCTCCATTATCAGTCATGATGGATGAAGGTATCCCATACCTGCAAATGATATAGTTTAGGATGAACAAGGTGACTTGTTTACCAGTTGCTTTGATGAGCAAAACTACCTCTACACACTTGGTGAAATACTCAGTGGCAGTTATGATGAATTTATGTCCGTTGGATGAAGCAGGATATATCTGACCAATGAGATCAAAGGCCTATTACTGAAAAGGCCAGTGTGTAATGAATGGTATGAGATCCCTTGTCGAGGCATGCATGAGATTTCCATGAAGCTAACATTTCTCACAAGTTTTAGCAAATTTTATGGCATCTTTTTCCATATCTAGCCAGTAGTAGCTAGCCCGTAATAGTTTCCGAGCTAAAGTAAAACCATTTGAATGAGATCCACAAATACCTTCATGGACTTTTGATAATGCACGTTTAGATTCTTCAGTTTCTAGACATCTAAGCAATGTATTGTCCAAACCTCATCTAAATAAATCATTAGCTATGATAACATACCGCGAAGCATTTCGAGTTAGGTTTTTTTTCTCATTACGAGTAAGGTTTTCAGGGATAATTTGATCGCATAGATAGGAATAGATGTGGTTGTATCTCGATGAGTCATGTCCAATAATAGAACAGACTATTTGGGTCTTAGGAGAATCATAAGCGGGGTAGTATAACTCTTCCACCAGGAAATCAAAGCGAAAATTGGACTCCTGTAGCTTAGGTATAGATGCCAAGGTGGCCATAGCATCTGTTGCTCTGTTCGCTGATCTAGGAATCTGTTGGAATGATACAAAAGCAAAGTACTTCTTGATATCATCCACCATCCTCTTGTAAGGCATCAATTTCTCATCTCGAGTCTGATATGTATCATTGATTTGATTGATGACCAACTGAGAATCTCCATAGATATGTAATTCAACAACCTTCCATTCAATAGCTAGTTTTATTCCATTCACCAAAGCTTCATATTCTGCAATATTGTTTGTGTAGGGAAACAAAATCTTGTAAGACTTTGGGATTGAATACTTCTAAGGAGTAATAAATAATATGCCAGCACATGAACCATTTTGAGTAAAGGAACCATTGAAGAACATCTTCCAGGGTTGTTGAGTAAGATGCATTATTGATTTATCTGGGAACTCGATGTGTAGTGGTTGAGTATCCTCAAGTGGAGCTTCAACAAGTTGATCAGCAATTACTTGTCCTTTTATGGCTTTGCGTTCCACATATTCAATGTCAAACTCTGTAAGGATCATAACCCATTTCGCCAATCTTCCAGTGAGTGTTGCTTTATTAAAAAGATACTTGAGTGGATCAATTTTGGCCACCAACTTGACTGAATGTGCTAGCATATAGTGCCTCAATTTCTATGATGAAAAGACTAATGCCAAGCATGCTTTTTCTATTATACTGTAGATCATTTCATAAGACACCAATGTCTTGCTGATGTAATAAATAGCTTGTTCCTTTTTGTTGTCATCCTGTTGCGCCAGAAGTGCCCCCAGTAATGAATCAGTTGCTGATATATATAAGATGAGTGGTTTACCCTAAATAGGTGGCATCAATATCGGTGGATTAGATAGGTACTCTTTTATCTGCTAAAGATGTTGTTCACACTGTTGATCCCAGTTGTATATTATTCCTTTTCTCAATACTTTTGTAAAAGGTTGAGCTTTGTCTGCTAGTTGAGAAATGAATCTTCTAATGGATTGGAGACATCCTTGTAGACTTCTCATTTGACTAATGTTCTTTGGAGGCAGCATTTCCATTATAGCTTGGACCTTCTCAGGATCAACCTCGATTCCCTTCTTTGAAATAATGTAGCCAAGGAGATTACCAGATGTCACTCCGAATGCACACTTCTTTGGATTTAATCGAAGCTTGAACTTTTCCATTATGTCAAGTATAGGACCTAACTCTTGAATATGCGTTGATCTTTTCATAGTCTTCACTAAGGTGTCATCAACATAATCTTCCATATTCTTATGCATCATGTCATGAAAGATGGTTGTAACTGCTCTTTGATAGGTCTCCCCTGCGTTCTTTAACCCAAATGGCATAACATTCCAGCAAAAGGTTCCCCATGCATAGGTGAAAGTTGTCTTTTCTTGATCTCCAGGAGCGATTTTAATCTTATTGTAGCCAAAAAATCCGTCCATTAGTGAGTACATCTCATACCCAAGCTGTCATGTCGACTATCATATCAATATTTGGCACTGGAAAGTTGTCTTTTGGACATGCTTTGTTGAGATCTCTAAAATATGTACAAACTCTGATAGATTTATCTACCTTCGACACAGGCACTATGTTGGAAATCCATTCAACATAATCTATTGCTCTGATAAATCCAACTTTGAGCAGTTTCTCTAGTTCATCTTTGACCAATAACGCTACATCTGGGTGCATCTTACGAAGTTTTTGTTTAACTGGTTTTACTGGCGTGATTGAGAGGTGATGCATTATGAGATTAGGATCTAAGCCTGGCATATCAGAGTACGTCCATGCAAAGTTTATTTTCTTTTCTAAGAATAGCTAAGTGAACTCCTTCAATTCTTCTGCTGATAGTGATTGAGCTATGTGAATGATTTGTGGTGTCTCTTGATTCTCGATATTCACTGGCTGAGTTGGCTCGATCAATATGGAAGACTGCTCCTAGAAATGACTGGGCAGTATACCAAGTATCTCACCTTCAGGCACCTCAAAAAGGTTTTCACCTTTAGGTACGTCCTTTATTTTCTCTTTTTTAGATTCTAACACCACCACAATATGGTTTTCGCCATCGGATCTTTTATTTTTATTTTTCTTGTTTTTGTGACTAAGATACTTGATATCCGCTTCAGTAATATTTTCACTCTATTCATTGGTGGAAGAGTTTATAGGTTTGACCGCATTGAGATAATAGGATAATTTATAGTCATTGGCAAAAGTAGGTATATCCATGGGTTGGTTCTGCAAAGTACAGCCAATCAATTCGGGATGTACTAAGGACAAATTTTGGATAGGTTCAAGAGCATTCACGGTATTGTTATCACAGTTGCAGATCGAAAAGTCAAGTTCCAGAATGATACCTTGCGTAAGTGTCTTGAGACTGGGAAGAGTTAGATCATGATTATTAAAGTTCACGTTAGAATTTAATCGATCTAATCCAATAGACATACTTGTAACATCATTTACTACACCAGACTAGATGTCATATCATGGTTTAACATCAATAAGACTAGTAGGCAACTTTTCATTGTTTGTATCAGATGATTTTGAATTTGAGGCTGAGTGGATATCATCATGAATAGGACTGTCATCAGAGTCATCGGATGGAGTTTCCAAGCCTCTTTCAGGTAATTTAGTAAGCATATGTATGGTATCAATACCAACATCTTTAATGCTACAAGTTCCTTCATGTTGTGGTTCATTTGTCATTTGTATCTAACACGCTTGTTGACATGATCTCATTGTTTCTGTGATTTGTTGTCATCTACTCCATTCAGCTTCTTCTAGACTGATGACTGGTTCTTGTTCTATAGCTTCTAACTCTTCCTATGTAGTGCTATAACTGATTTGTTTTGTTTTAGGATAAGGGCACATAGATGAGAATCTTTCTGGTATTCTTCCTTCTTTCAATCCTTGTTCATAATTTTCTTGCCTCTTTTGTCTAATTTCTTGTATTTCCTTCTCTAGTTTTATGCGCATCATCTCTTGAGTATCATCTATGACACCACTAGATTCTTCTGGATTTTCTATAGTGGATGTGTCTGAAAGATAGTTAGGACCCCATTCATACTCATTTGAATCAGTCTCTGAATCATCTACTTGTTGCCTGCTAGTATATGTGACTGGAACTTTTAATGGTGCAAACAATTCTCTGATTCTTATGACTTCATCTCTTATATCCTCAGGAACCTCAACTTCTTGTATTATCGTAGCTGATACCATCGAAGCCTCGGCACTGACTATTTCTTCTTTCTTGACTGTTGATTCCTCTTTCTCTTTTCTACACTCTACTTTTGTTTGTTTAGTGTTTGCTTCATGTAATGTTAAAGGCGACATCTTTTTCGAGCACTTAGAGTTAGAAACATGATTTTGGTCTGATGTCTTTTTTGGATTGTATCCCAGTCCAGCCTTATCATTTGTGGATTTGGTTTGTAGTTGAATTGGTTCAGTAATACCTTCCTTTTGTTTGCCCAGTGGACCAGTACCTGAGTACCCCATGTGCTGAATCATTTTGCAACCACGACCATATTGGTTTCAGGAAATCTCACAATGTCATACCTCCTCATTTTGACTATCCTCCTTAAAGAGCCAGTTAAGAACATCATCCTCTTCTATTTCATCCGCCAAGGAGGTAGAATAATGTACAAAGAGACCATCATATATAGTATTCAGAGCTGAAGTTTGTGTTCTCATAGCTTCTGATGGTTTGCCCAATTGTTTTGGTGATGGAGGGAGAGAAACTAATGATAGTATCGGTTCTATCTTATAGCCATCCATACCGGTATTTGTAATCTTCAATCTCTTTTCTAAGTCTTTCATCAGCGTTTCTAGATCTTCATTTGGAGAGGTGGCCCTATTATGAGGCAAAAAAGTATCTGCACCTTTTGTCAACGCATTACAGATGACATTTGTATCAGCAAGAATACTGACTTCAGCTCCGTTATAAGGAAACTTTAAGTATTGGTGATATGTTGATGGTATTGCCTTCATTTCATGAATCCATGGCTTGCCCAGTAATATAGTGTATGACAATGGAATATCGAGAACCTGGAAAAGGACATCTCTCTCTACCGATCCCACTCTAATTGGTAATGATACTAGACCTTTGGAGGTCCTTTCTTCCTCATCATAGGATTTTATTGTTATTTTATTACCAGGATCAATAACATTTTCAGAGAATCCTATTTGTGTAAGTAGATGATAAGTACAGATATTCAACCCTATGCCTCCATCTATCAAAACAAGTTTAACTCTGTGTTTGTGGATCATGGCCTCAACATGCAATGGCTGGTTATGTGGATGATTTGATGAATTGTCATCTTCTTCAGAGAAGGTCAAATAGTGAGGTGAAGTCAGATGACCCACCATAGACTGAAACCGATCAATGTCTAAATCTTTTGGAACGTTGGTAGTAAGCAATGCTTTGTCTAGGATTTCCTTGTGAGCAGATGAGAGTTGTAGCAATTCAAAAATTAAAATTTGAGCATTTGTCCTTTTGAACTGTTCAACCACCCTATATCTGGAGGATGATGATGAAGTTAACTTTTTAAATTTGTCCAAGATTGATTCCTTTTGTTTGTTTGGAAAGGCTGTTGGATTTGATGTTTCTTGAGCCGGGTTGGAAGAACTAGCTCCTTGTAGGGTAACTTTCTTTTGAGATCAGGTCAAAGCTCTTGCATATCGTGATTCATTTGGTTTATCTTGAACTATAATCACATTGCAATATTCCGAGTGTGAATGCTCAATCATGCTGATAACGTTGTCCTGGCTGGCATAAGTATAATTTACCTTGGCACCTCCTTTGGTCTTTGAGGAATCACCTTGTTCATAAGCAGGCAAAGGGTCTTTAAATGCTTTATGATCAGCATTGGCTAGATGATCCCCAACAACAACTTTACCAGTGTCTATGAGAACTTGAATCTCATGTTTTAGCTTCATGCAATTGTTTATGTTATGACCCTTATTATGATGGAAGTCACAATATTCATTTTCTCTCCACCATCTTGGTTTGACATCTAGATCATATGGTCTGGAGTTATCTGGTAGTGTTATCAAGTTGTTTACCAATAGAGTTTGGAAAGCAGATTCATATGATTCTTCGAGAGGAGTAAAATCATGTTTAGGTTTGGAAAGCCAAGGCTTTTCTTTGAACCATTCCTTTTCTTTCTTTGATGAATTCTCTACGATAGCCTCAACAACTTTAAGTGCTTGTGTACCACTAGCCAAGTTGAATATTGTGGATTTTGAGTTGGTTTTAACAGTTTCTACTACTCCATCGTTAACAACATTCTTATTGTTGTCTTTGCCAAATTTCCAATACTTGTTCTTCTCTTTAGAGCTAGATCATGTTTGTGTTTCTTTCCAAGGTGTGATATCTCCCTTCTTTATGAGCACATCTTCCATTCGAATGGCATTATCTACCATTTTGTTAAATGATGGGTGTACTTGCATTTGTACACTATATTTTAGTTCAAGGACCAAGTTATTGACAAATATATCCATTTTCTCAGAGTCTGGGATAGGTCGTGGGTACCTAGAGAACATCTTTCTCCAGCGTTGGAGAAAAGTAAGAAGAGGTTCCCCTATTTTCTGTTGAGTATTACAAAGATCGATCATAGTCATAGGATGTCAAATGTTGTATGAGTATTGTTGTAAAAATAGTTGGATTAGTTCTTCAAATGTTTTTATTCCTTTGGGTAGACTTGAGAACCATTCCATTGCTTGACCCCCCAAACTCCTTGGGAAGAGATGCATGAGGTACGTTTGATCATGCATGAACTCCATACAAGCAGCACTAAATTCGCTAACATGATCTTGAGGATCTGAGGTACCATCATATTTGTCAAATTTTGGGATTTCCACTCGTGGAGGAAATGGAGGCATGTGTAGATTCTTGTCAAATGGAAAGGGACATATTGTTTCCAGAGAATATTGTTTTGGAGACTTGTCCTTATTCTTCAGTTCTGTGACCTCCATCTGTAAAGCTATTAACTGTTTGTCTACCATGAGTATAGGTGAGTCTTCCTTTTTAGTAACAAGTGTCTGAACATCATATCCAATAGGAAGTTTGGCACCTTGTTTTGCTAGTTCTAAGAAATAGTCTTCCTTCTCTCAGGTCATGATAGTTTTCATTATTTTTGTAAAGTCTTTGTCTTTTTGATAGTCAAGGATTTCTTTTTCTGGAGGTTCAACGTCTTCATCAGTCTCACTTGATGATGAGGAGTCATTATGATTTTTGGGAATATTACGGTCATTTTTGTTTCCATCATTGTATTCTGTCTCATGTATGGTGGGAGATTCAGGTTCATCAAAAATTGGTTTGCCTGATGACGACGGCATGTCAGTGAGTGGATCCTTCATTTAGAATGGATTATCTTGATAGGTTAAGGTTTGTTCTTTGCCTTCGGCTTATTTCTTATGAGAACTCCTGGTTTGAATAGGCATCTTTATGGATTTGTGTGACCTAAATTTGTTTGTGATGCAGAGGTCAAGATCAATTTCAGAGCTAGTTGTTCTATTTAGAGTATTGTTTAGGAGAAACAACTGAGATTTAGTTTGATTTCAGGAATGATCTATCCTGTCTAAGATGTTATCTAAGTTGATTCTAAGTGTAGTGTAAGATTCAATTTGGTTTCAGGAATGATCTATCCAGTATAAGACATTATCTAAGTGACTAAAATTTGATAGGTAGTTGATTGAACTAGCTGAAAGGTGATCGACCAAATCATGCAACGCAAATGGTAGAGGTACACTGTCTTGATCTGTTTATGCTCAGGAAAATGATAACCAGTATTATGTTCACTATAAGCTGTTTTTAGGCAAGTTTGACTATTCTATTATGACAAAACTAGAGACTCGTACGACAATATTTTATGGACCAAACAACAATTTAGCAGCTACAAGACGACAATAGTTTTGTTTCGTATGAGTTGTTGCCTCATACCGTATGACAAATGGGCATGTGCAGGACGACAAAAGACTGAGGGCAATTCTGTCTCGTACGAGACATGATACAGTGCAGGATGATAGATGACTCAGACTCGTATGACAAATAATATGATATAGGATGACAAACTAGTAGACTCGTACGACATAGGACCTGGTGCAACACGATGAATTATCAGACTCATACGACTGTTCACAGGACAGAGCCTAGAAATTTTGAGTTTTTCCGATTGTTGAGTATGATAACTGAGTATGACTAATTCTGAGATGGATTGATTTTTTACCAGGATAGACTAGTTTCTGACTTGGACAAATTTCCGACTTAAAATGGACTAGTTTCTAACACGGATAGATTTTCGACTTAGGATGGACTAGTTTCTGACATGGATAGAGTTTCGACTTAGGATGGACTAGTTTCTGAAATGGACAGAGTTTTGACTCATTGAGTTGTTTATGGTCTTCACCAACTTTTGGTATTTCAGTTTTTTTGTTTCAGAGATGAGAACACAGAAAACAAGTAGTATGTATAGTGACTCCAATCACAACATGCAAACCCTAAGGAATTTGGTGAGGAAAGAAAACCTTTGCTTGTAGACTCAGGTACACACCCATAGCTAATCAGAATACGGCCGCTGAGTCTCACGCAATGGATTCTCAACGCTGTATTATCCGACTCCAAATGCTAATGGGGGCACGAAATGACAAGTATCTTGGGAGAGTTACTATCTCTCTTGCACAAAGATTATCTCCCTTTCGGAGGTGAACCGAGTAGCTTCTAATTTTGAATTGGATTTAGTCAGGGATCCATTTGGCGTGTCGAGGTATAAACTCAATTAAGAGGTCTCCCAGCCTTGAAAACCAAGGTTTAATATACCTGAAGGTACAAAGGAGAGCTATTCTCGAGCACTGCCATTGACTTGATTTTCATCAAAATCATGTTTATTTTATAGTGGGTTGGAGTACTTGGCATTTAACCATTCCAACTTAGGTCATTCCCCTCACACCTACCGTAACAGCTTTAAGAGTTTTTCAACCCCTCGGGAGGGCAGGCCTGCTAAAGATGTACAAATCTCAAACAAAGAAAAAGCTTCAAGGGTCTGGATTTCTGATTGTCTAGAAAAAGACAAGAGCATACTCTCCTACCTCTCAGAATCTTCTAAAAGCACAAAAGACAAATTTGTTCTTTAACCATATAGCAAGTTAGGTTCTTAAAAATGAATTTAAAGAATACATGATGTTTAGTCGATTCTCCTTAGGCAACCTGCAAAGACAATGAATCAGTAGTCATATTGTCTTTGTGCGACAAGCATATTCTTCGACAAGCGTTTTGCAAAAACTAGTTAGGCTGTGAAAAACTCTGAGATAGACAGATAAATAGTCAGGGACAGTCGTCAAAATAATCAATCAGAAATGAGAAAATTATGAGATTTGCCTCTTTTACCAGAAAATACAAAATCGTACGACAGACACTTGACTCGTATGAGACAGGATTTGGTATCGTACGAAAGAAGATTGTTGACAATGTTTGCTCGTACGACAGAGGATTTCTGCTTGTACGACAGAGGATCTGCTCGTACAATAGGATATTGAAATTTGTGTGACACCTACAGTTTTTTGTTTCAGCCTATAAAAATTGTCATACAAGATGAACGGACGAAAAACGGAAAAATCTAAAATCTGGAAAATAACAAAAAAAAAAAAGTGGTCAGTCTTGGAGGCCAAAAATGTGTAGTCTTCGGGCCCCATGGTGGGCGCCAGAGATGTGTGTGTGAAAAAGTGAACTTGTGGCTGCAAGCACAACACTTCAATTAAGTCATTATATGCATGGTTAATAATCAATAATCAATAAGTAATAAACCATAGCAAAGCGACCAATTGCCTTCTAAAAGATGCGAGTATAAGATTGCTCTCAGATTTTTATAAGCAATACCAGTGACTAGACTACACCAAGATGAAGGATTTAATCTATATGATATTAACTATATGGATGCAAGATGGATGAAGAATTCAAGCAATAATCAATTCAAGCAACAATGGATGCAAACAATAATGGATGTAAAATGGATGCAAATAATCTAAAAAGCACAATAATCTTCAATGACTCCAGAGCGAAATTAGTGTGATAATAATCTCCAAGTGTGTTCTCAAAAATCTCTGGGGTGAATTGGAATGAAAGCTGAAGACTGAATTTATAGAGAATCACAAGAGAGATGATGAAAAAGCTTTATTTTGGATTAATTGAAATAATTGAGAAATCATGTTCAGTTAACCTTGAGATAGATTCCAATTATAGTTTGATGGAAATGCATTCAAATTAGAAGTCCAAGTTGCATTGGAAAATAAAAATAAATTAATTCCATGCATATATGATGAAAATAGATAATTCCATGCACATATTTGATTTATTCAAGAAAAAGGTCTTTTCAATGCAATTGAATTTCTTTTTTTTGAAAAGCTTTGAGTTCCAATTTTAGAGAATAATTCAATAATTCAATTAAATTGCTTTTCTGATTTCAAGTTCTAAATTTAGAAAAAGAAATAATATCTCAAGTTTGATTCCTCTCTCAATTCAATTCTTTTTGTTTTATTTTCAATTCAACTCTTTGTAATAAATTAATTCATCTTTTGTAATAAATTAATCCTTTTTGCATGATTGAATGACAAATTTATTAATTAATTAAATATGCGAGGATATTTAATAAATTAAAATGGGATAATTGATCAAAATGATATTATTGGAAATGATTTGATTAATTAAATAAATATTTAATTAATATTGAGTAGTTGATTTGCCATGTGATATTTGATGATTTGAAGAATTAATAATGTGCTCAAGATTGATTTAATTGCCTTTGGCTAGGACCTTGGTGATGTTGTCAAGATTAGGGGCCCATGGTTTAGATGACCAATTTTAGGGTATTACAATTGGTAGAATAACCGAATGCCCTCGACAATAGTTCCTTGAAGGGGGCATGAACTAACAAGCTGCAATTTTTATATACTTGTGAATTTCAAATACTGTTGGAAATGGAGTTTTAAATGATAGTTGATTGCAAGTAGTTGCTCACAAAATCATACAAGACCAATTCGCATACAACTAGTTGTCATACTAGAAAGGAATGACACATTTTCACAAATGCAGTGGTAAACAAGAACACAAAGTGTAAGATTATTATTATTGTCTCCTCTCTATCCACCTTTCCAAATTGAAATATATTTTAGTTGTCACATAAACTAAATACTTTTTCTTTAAATCATTATGGCTTTCTTTTAAAGTTGTAGAAATTGAACCATCCATTTGTTATATGAGTATCTAACAAAACTCTTTGGATTTCAGAGAGAGTAATCCACATCAACCTTGCCTTCTGCGACACTTAGAAGACATTAAATCAAATGATGCATTTCTATTTCTCTCCCTATTTTTTTCACTAGTTCCTTGTTTGATTTCCAACTTGGTATTTATTTTTCTTAGCATAGAAATCTGAATTATTTATTATTTAAAATTACTTTGTAAGGAAAACGAATTCATTCAGTGAAGCAATTACATTTGAAAGTAAAATAAACAAATATCTAAACACTTGAAACAACTCAAACAATAAACTAAGACAAACACCTGCAAACATTCCCTAAAACAAAATTTTTGCAAAAACTTGAGAAAAGGAGGGAGTTAAAAGTTTTTAAAAATACCATAAAGAACAACTTCATTATCTATTTATTAAAAAGTGTATTAGGAACGAATTGACCCAATCACGTTCTAATTAAAATCCTTGGTGTAAACAAATTGACCCATCACAATGACTTTAGAAGTGATAAAAAAGCTTACGAAGACCTAGAGAGAATGAATCAAGTCCTACTAAATGAAGTTGTTGAACTAGCAGCTCAAGTCAAACAACTTAAATAGGAATATATAGAATGAAGCAAACAACAAGAGGTAGCAATCTCATAAATCAATAAAAGTTCTTGATCAACACAAGATGAAAACAAGAGAAAGAAAAAATATAGATCAAAAGGTAAACAATGACGAGAGTCATTTGAAGATAGTGAGACTTCCAAATCAGGCAATTGTGACACTTCTAAATTGGAATCCTTAGAAAACACATTAAGAAAACAAACACGATGACAAATAGATATTTTTTCCTATAAAATCAAGCTACTTGAATATAGTGGTGACATTGATATAGAAGAGGAAGCAGAGCAATGGTTGACCAACCTAGAAAGACATTTTGACTTGCAAAACACAAGTAGCTATGGGGTGATCCCACAATATTGGGTTAAACTTTTTGGTACATCTTGATTTTTTTTGAAATTATACATTTTTTTAGAAAATATAATGATTTTATCTTTAAGAGGTCCCATTTGAAGTAATTAATTGAAGAGAGTTATATCAAAGGCTCTTAGATCAAAATTTCTTGGATATAACCTCTCTACTTCTAAATCATATCTGCAATGTAGTCTTCGTCGCACCTATCAAAATGTTGATTAAAAAACCACTTTTACATTAGCTTTTGGGGGGTCAAATGAATTTATTTAGAAGTTTTGTTTTTTTAAGTATTTATTCCTTATTATAAGCTTTCCAAATAGCATTTAATTTTCAATATATTTATGTTTTATTTCTTATGAATAGTTATGCATTACAGAGTACACCTTTGTCCAAATAACAATTACTCTATCATCAAAAATTAACTAAAAAAAATATATGTTACAAAAAAATATGAAAAAATATTCATTCACTAGATATTGGTGTAACAATAATATATTTCAAAAATTAGAATTTTCTTCTTGCTATTAAAAAAGTTATTCATTACCAAATAAATGTCACTTCTGAGAAATGTTGATTATTGTAAATATTGAGTTATTCAAAGTTACATAATAATATGGACAATATTTTCTCAGACCAGTAATCCCATTTGGAGTAAAGTTTGGAACAACATTTTGATCCCTAAAGTCAATATTTTCTTTTGGATTGCTTCTCATAATAGTATCCTTACTATTGACAATTTGGTCCGAAGAGGTTTCAAATTCCCTAATAGATGCGAGCTATGCCAGAAAGAGGAAGAATCTGTTGATCATCTCTTTTTTCATTGCTCCTTTACCTGGGAAATTTGGTGTAAAATGTGGGAGAAATGGAAAGTTAGTTGAGTTATGAACAAGAGTATCAAGGATATTATCTGGCAATGGAATTTCCCCACTAAATGCTAGCTTATCAAGAACCTTTGGTCCTTGACCCTCCCCATGATTTGCTGGGGCATTTGGAAAGAAAGAAATAACAAAATATTTAGGGAAGCTAAGTGTAACTCTCAGGTGGTTTTTGAAAAAATCTACAGGGCCATAAAAGAGAACATCAATATTCCTCACAAGAACAATAAGCAATGGTTTGTTACTGATATGAATGATATGGAAAAAGATATCCTCACTGAATGGAACCTAATACATAAAGTCTGCAGATCTGACAATAAGAATAGGAGAGATAATATTGTTTGGCACTTTCCTGATCATGATTGGATAAAGGTGAACTTTGATGGGGCGGCTAAGGGCAACCCTAGGAAGTCTGGTGGTGGAGGAGTTATCAAAAATGCTCAAGGAGTCTGCATTGTAGCTTTTGCTTCTCCTTTTGGGGTCCAAAATAATCATGTGGTTGAAGCTTTGGCCATGCTAAAAAGCCTCCAAGTTTGCTCAGGGATTCAAATTCAAAAAAATTTGGCTCGAAGGGGACTCCTTAAACATCATCCAAGCCCTCAAAGGTACAAGCTCTATTTCTTAGAATATTACTAACTTAGTTAAAAGTGCTAAATATTTGTTAAATAACTATGTTAGTATTAGCATAACTCATACTCTAAGAGAAGGCAATAAGGTAGCGGATCTCTTAGCTAATGAAGGGGTCAATTAAGAGAATGATGTTAAATATATTGGAGAAAATCATTGTAAAGGGGAGGTTAAAGAGAAATTATATTTTGATCATGTCAATGGGTCAAGTTAAACTCATGATTATATTTTGGGGAACGAATTCCAAAGACAGATTTTGGGGGCAGATTAACTGTCAGTTAATGAGTGTTTTTTGGCATCATTTCCATTATTATATGTGTGAGAAAGATTATAATAATAATTGCTGGGTTTGTGCGGCCATAAACATAAGTTTCAAAACAACGAAAGAGTCTCTGCACTGTAAATCCAAAAATTACAAGCATTTGGGGTTTCATCTGCGGACTGTGAATTATAGCTGTGGGTAACTCTACTTGGAGCTCAAAATGGGGGGTAACTTAAATAGGAACGAGCCCCTAGGATACAAAAAGTGGAAGAGTGAACGAAAGGTTTGGAGAAGGCTTCACAGATACGGCTTTACTGGCTATATGGAAAAGCTTCACAAAAGCAGAAATTCTGTGTCACATGGTTTTGCCAGAGGTTGGAGTAACAATAGAGTCACCTTGTTTGGGGAGATATGGCAAATTGATGAGAACCTGGTTGTAGAGGTCACGGGTCTTTACAAGGAGGGTACTAAATTCTATAGAGACCGGAAGTATGCAGCTAAAGCATTCAAAAATTTCCCAAAATCAGAGGATGAGAAGGGCAAGCTTGTGAAGAAAGTCAACATCTCCTACTACAATCCCCAGCAGGTAAAGCCCTTTTGGCAAAAAGTTTTAAGGGTTTTAATGGAGTATCTCATTGTTGATGGTAGATTTACAAAAATATATAATTATCACTTTGCAATTTTGAACCACTTCCATCATGGGGCTAAAATATCCCTGCCTTTTTATTTAGCGTCCTCTCTAAATGAGAATCTTGCTGACTACGCTAAAAATCCTAACTCTTACCCTATAGCCCATCAGGGGCTTATATTGCTCATTTATGAACATCTGAAGGACAAGTCTAGGGATACAAAAGATGACCCCCTGATCACTAATGCCCATATCTCTGAGAGTTGCAAAGATTCTGATTCAGATGAGGACCAGCCTAATGCCACTACCCACAAAAAAAGGAGAGCTGAAACAGAGCATGAGGAAACGGAGTTGCACTGTGATGTGGAGGAGGAAAAGGGTAAGGATATTGAAACTGAAATGGAGTATGAAAAGGATGAGAACATTGGTGAAGAGGATGAAGGGGATAACTCTGAAAACCCTCACTCTAACCCTATGGGCTCGAACAGTAAGAATGTTGCTCTGAATTCTAAGGAGGATGACAATCCTAACTCTATGGGCACTAAACAGGGTAGGGATTCTACAAACACTATCTTGAATACTGCCCGTAACTGTACTCTAGAGTCCTTCAACTTCCAGAAATGGGTTGTCGACAACATAACTAGTATGCCAAGTAAACAGAGGGATCTGGAAAACAAGATTAATAAGATGATTAAGGACACAAACTCTGGGAAAAAGAATGATGAGACAAAAATCAGTGAAGCTAAGGAGGAAATCGAGATGGAGGATTGGCTAGAAAAAGACCTGATCAAAGGGGATTTAAAACACCTGGAGGATGTTATCAAAATTTTGAAAGAACAAGCTGAGGAGGATAAAGACAACATCAATACCCGGGTTGCCCGCACTGAGAAGGCTTTGAAAAGCTTCATGAACCATAGTCTCCAGGTCCTTAAAGTTTCATCACAAAACATGAATGCTTTGGTGGATCATTTGGAAAGGAAAAATCAAGATAAGAATCTGGTAATCATTGAAGATGTACCAACTTCTAGCTCCACCCACTAGATTCCCAGGCGTAGAACAAGGCAGAACACTACTGGGATGGAGACCAAAATGAAAGATAGCCAGCTGAGACAGGAAAGAAACGACCTGAGGGAAGTGGCCAAGGTGATGATGCTCTTGGTTTAGAATGTTGAGGAATCTATTAAAGTTTTCAATTAATTTGTAATGTTGGGTTTGGGGCCAACTTCTTGTTGGCTTCTTTTTGTCTTTTTCTTGGCTGCTGGTTTTTGTGCTGGTCTTTTGTAGCTGTTTTGTTTCGTCTCTCTCATGCTCATCTTTCATAATGTAATCAGGTTTTGGGTCCCTTAAAACCTATTTTTACTTAATCAAAAACAATATGGACAATTAATATAATTATCTAAAAAATATATATATATATAGAATCTATATGAAAAATCTCACAAATTAGTAGTTTACTTCATCTTCAAATTATTAAAGGTTTATCTTCTATAGGTTTTAGAAAGTAACTTGATATGATGCAAAATGTTGATTTCAGTGTCAAGTTTGGCCAAAAAGTGTAACCCATTATTATGGGATCACCCTATGCTAGAACAAGGATTGCCACCTACCAATTAAAAAGTAGTGCACTAAACTAGTGGCAAGATATGGTTCGATCTTTAAAAATACAGGTTGACAAAACAAAGTGGTCACAGTTTTGTAGCATCGTAAATTGTCATTGGGCCAATTTACACCTCATGTTTGTGCCCCCGCTTTAGCATTTCCTATCCTCATCACCTATCTAGGTCTGTTTTGTGCCTATTTTCCAATTTTGAGTCAATGAACACCCATTGGTGGGTCCCCTAGTGAGGTACCCCTCTCCTTTGAGCTTTACCTTGGTCCCTTTTGCAGAAGGACCATAGCGCCCAACACCATGATCCCTATCAATGGGGCCCAAATTCAAATTGGGGCAGGAGTCATATTTTCTTGATGGGAATTGATCCCTATGGCTATGCATGACCATTGGAGGTTGGCCTAATCAATAATTTACATAGATACCACTATATAAAGACATTTGATCTGACTAAATTTCAACTAAATTTCAACTATCAATTACAAGCAATTAATTCCTATCATCCTTGCATCTATGAAGCGTTCATTATCAAGTATTTTTAGAGATCTTCAAGGCTGCATATTCATCATTCAACCATTGTAGAGAAAACTTACATCATTCCTATGCAAGCATGTGTGTGTGATTAGGGTTTTAAGTTTGTCATGCCATTTCATACAACATATGTGATTACATTCAAATAAGCAAAGCATCATCATCAACAATTGCAGATATGAGGTATATCTTTCCAGTATTTATTTCAGTATTCACACTTTTTCATTCAAGGTTAATTCCTAAATCAGGGTTTGACTTAGGCAAGCCCCTATTCCCAACCGTTTTCTCCTTTTCACTATGTTCAAAAATAGATACAGAGTTGCATTCGGGAGGATCAACAGTATTTGGAAAGATAAATAGGTTCCCCTTTTGATGGCTAGAAAATTCAGAGGACCAAAGCAACCACCACCACGGTCCCAACAAATTGATTCAAAATTTTGGGAGAAGATCTGAATCATATTCTTTTAACCAAATCTAGGTCGGTGTCCCAGTATGACAATTGTAGCTCACTATTTATGCATAATATCTTCAATATTCATCCATTTACCCTAAATTCATCACTTTCACAATTCAACTTAGAAAGAGGGAATTAAACCCCAAGTGGAACCTAATCAGAATTTCAAAGCTTTTCCTTAGAAGGATTAAGCTTAGATCTATTAGGTCCAACCCTTTTTAAATGTAATGGGATTCTAAGAAAAATTAGTGGTTTTGTTACCTTAATTGGTGAAACCCTAATTTTCACCCATTACAAGTTTAAACAATTACTCCAATAGAAATACCTTTCTAATTACTATTTACAAGAAAAGAAGAATGAATTCTTTGAATTGAAACAAAGATTACAAACTATAAGTGAATATAAAAAAAAAATTGAAAGACTTAATAGATTCAGATCATTCATTGAAGTACATGACCATGTTAGATTTATCAATGGTTTAAGGTATGAATACCAAGATCGGGTATGGTGTGGCAAGCTAGTTTTAGTAGATGAAGCTATGCAAATCACTATTGTTTTTTTTAAATTATCATCAAATTGCAAGACAAAAACCAGAAAATCACAAAAGAAATAGGGAATGATCATATAAGAAAACTTTCAAACAAGGAAGACATCATTCCAATCAAAATATAGTTCAATGTTGATCTAACAATATGTCCCATTTCAACAAGGACAAACCTACACCATCAAGAACTCAATATTGGGCATATCACAAGAATTATCTTCAAAGAAATTGTCCTCAGCTGTATTCTTATTGTGGGAAATGTGGCAAGAACCATTATAAAAATGATCATTCATGCAACCCCCAACAACACCAAAATAGAGATAACAAAGCTTATATCCCTTCCAATATGAAGATTTATGCAGTTGTAAATATAGGTACCATACATTACCAATCTTCTCTAATTGAAATTAAAGGTTCTATAAATGGTCATTCTATTGTTTCTCATGTTAATTTGGGAACTAGACATAACCTAATTTCTCCTAGGGTTGTAGCACAATTAAATATTGCATCTAAATCAATAGAACCTTTAGATATTGAAATGGCATATGGTACAATAGTTAGGCAAAATGGTGTAATTATTGAAAATATAACATTTGAATTAGATAATT
Source organism: Cryptomeria japonica (assembly GCF_030272615.1). NCBI lineage: Eukaryota > Viridiplantae > Streptophyta > Pinopsida > Cupressales > Cupressaceae > Cryptomeria > Cryptomeria japonica. The sequence continues at coordinate 388,239,408 of NC_081415.1, forward strand.
ACATAACACATGATCATTTTCACATATTAAATCTCGGTACATATGATTCTATTCTAGGTATGAGTTCGTTGGAGAAAAATAATGCTTTCCTAGGTTGTGAAAACAAATAGGTTAGCCTAAACTCTAACATGGAGACATGTCATGTTTTACAGGGGGAGAAAAGAACTCTTCACATTAAAACCATTGTAGCCATGCAAGTTAACCTTAGTGCAAGGAAAAACTAAAAAATACTTTGTGCCATGCTCTCTCAAACAAGTGATAAATTTAAAATTGGCATTAATATTAAACTTTTCATTCAATAATTTAAAGATGTATTTCCTACATAATTAAATAGTTTACCTCAAAAAACAATCAGTAGAACATATAATTGATCTTGTTCCTAGGGTAGAACTTGTTTCCAAAGATCCCTATCATCAATTAATCCCTAAATTATCTGAACTAAAATTTTAATTAACACAATTACTTGAGGGTAAGATAAGGTCAAGTGTCTCTCCTTGGGGCGCACTAGTATTATATGTCAAAAATAAAGATGGATTATGAGGTTATGCATAGATTACAGACAACTCAATAAATTAACCATAAAAAATAAGTACCCCTTGCCTTGAATTGATGACCTCCTAGACCAGTTTTATGGTGCCAAATGCTTTTCCAAAATAGATCTACAATTAGGATACTATCAATTTTTTATTAAAGGATTTGACATTTCTAAAATTGCATTTCGAACATGATATGGTCAGTATGAATTTGTGGTAAATGCCTTTTGGTATAATTAACACACCTACAATATTTATGACCTTGATGCATGATATCTTTCGACCGTTTCTAGATGTATTTGGTATCATCTTTTTGGATGACATATTAATATAATCAAAGAATGAGCAAGAACACAAGCAACATCTGAGAATGGTAGTAGAAACCTTATGAAAACAAAAGTTATATGCCAAATTAAGCAAGTGTGAATTATTTAGGTCATGTAATTTTATAAAAAGGTATTCCACCTATTCCCGTTAAAATTAAAGCGATTCAAAATTGGCCTATCCCGAAGGATGCTCATGAAGTAAGAAGTTTCCTAGGATTATCTAGGTTCTATCATAGGTTTGTTTAAAACTATTCAAAAATTGCCACACCTTTATCTCACCTAACTAAGAAAAAACAAAATTATAAATGGACCCCTGAATGTGATAAGGCCTTTGAAACATTAAAATCACTACTAACAATTGGACCTATTGTTTGCATCCCAAATTTTAGTAAATATTTTGTTGTGACTACAAATGCATGTGGGATAGGTATAGGTGGTGTTATTATGCAGGATAATCAAGTAGTATGTTATGAATCAAGAAAATTATAACCCGTTGAAAGAAACTATCCTATTAATGATCTTGAAATACTAGGAATTGTCCACACCTTAAAGGTTTAGTGAAACTATTTATTGGGAAACAAGTTTACTTTGATAATCGACTAAGGATCCAATTTGAATAGGATATCAAATCAAAATTACCTATCGATGACCATTTCCAACCAATTTATGAGGCCCTCCAAAATCAATCCCTTAATGTCCATTTCAAAGTTCAATTAGAACAAAATTTTCTATGTAGAAATGATCTCCTCTATTACAAAGGAAGATTGTGTATTCCCAATATACTTAACCTTTATGAGATTTTGCCAAGATCAAGAGCTCAATGAAAAGTACAAAATAGAGAGACAAAATATCGATAGGAATAAATTGTATTCTATCAAGATGAAAACACTGATCAACTAGATCATCAACCATTCCATACAATGTAGATGAAAATGCTTATAAAAGCAAGGCTAAGAGACAAGAGAGCACACAATGATTACATGTGGCTCAATGAGATGAAAGGGTAGGTAGGAGAAATAGTAGACTATTCCAAATGAGGTGGATCACCCACTGAAGGTGGAATTATCACTCCACAATAAGTGGAAATGATAAAGTAATAACAAGATCACACCGTAAAAGGTGGAAATTATCCTACATACACACTCCCAATGTGGCACATCTCCCTAAGTCTCTCATATGAAAACTACTATGATATGCATGTACCTAAGTAAACTTAAGTAAAGTGTAATTATATCCAACATGAATAAATAATTACACCAACACCCCTCCTTAAGTGCATCTTAGGGGAATGCACTTAAGTCTACAATGAAACTAAGCAATGCAAGATGGGTCCTGACTACTAGGACAGGTTAGGTACCCATGTACAAATGCAAATGCATGCAAACCAATGCAATCTCTCATAAAGCGGGAAAAAAGAGAAAAACCCAATGGGAAAAAACCCTCCCCCAAAAAGAGAGATGAAAACTACATACAAAGTAACTCTCAAAGAAGTATGAGAAGGACAAAACCCCATGTGAGGGAAAAGTCCCCCCCATATGAGAGAAGAAGAGAGACTAGGTAGCCCCCCTCAATGTAGAATCTGCACCAATGGTAGAATCTCTAAGATGAATGAAGAAACTACTCCATGAATGTTGAACAATGTTCCTCCACTTAGGAAAAAACAAAACCAAAGGTGTATCCATTAAGTCTCCCCAATCATGAAGGGAAGATGTAGGAAAAAAACACATGATATATGAAGTCTCTGAAAACTGCTCAAGTGTCCCCATGTCAATGCTGAAAGCTACCCCCTCCAAAGGTGGTGAACTACTCTACACTGCTGAAAAGGGCACTCCAAGATCTAGTGGAGAAGAATGTAGAATAAGATCCAAAGACTCACATGTCTCCTCTAAAGATAAAGAGACCTCCAACTGTTGTACATAAGAATCCACAATCATGTCAACCTTGAAAGAATGATCATGTAGAGAATGCACAAGAGGGTCAGAGTGTTCCCTCGCAACAATCGAAGAAGGATCATCTCCATCAAATAGAAGATGAATATCATCAATGATGTCTCCCAAATATGCAATGTAGGATTCCACAAACAATCCTACAATGTCTAACAAGTAGTTATCCCAACGAACTGAAGCTGAAAGACAATGAATATCTTGTTGCACTGAATCACAAGAAGGTAAAACTCTCACACTAGCTGCATCATCGGGTGCAATAGGTGTTGTGATATCAAGAGGAGGAGATGAAATGCAAGGCTTAAGAACGGGGTCACATGAGAGAATCCCCAAGTTCAAGTACCCAAAGTTCTCCTCAAAATCTGAATCAACATAGGAAGAATCAACCTCATCAATAGGACCAAAGTGTGCAAAAGAGTACAACTAAGATGCATGATCAACCACCCCAGTCACAATGATAGCTCTAGTTTCCAAGTCTCTAATGATAACTGAATTAGGTGTGAACTCCATAGTTTTTCTAGTTGCACCATGTGTGATTTGATAGATGGAAAGAAGATTGTTTATCAAGTGGGGTACACACAACACATCATTGAAGGAGTTATCCCCAATGTAAATAGATCCTTTCCCAATAAAATCCATGTATATATGATTGCCCATCAAAATATGCGACATGGTGCAAGGCTCAAATGAAGAGAACATAGACAGCGAAGATGCCATATGATGAGAAACCCCTAAATCTAGAAGCCATCCTCTTGAATCGTGACTTATAGTAGCACAAAGAGCTTGTCCCTTTCCTTTCTTTGTCCCAAAAGAGTGTTCCTTTCCTTTATCCTTTTCTTTGGAAGAAGAAGCCAAAGTAGACATTCTAGAAGGTAAACTGATTTTGTTCTTCTCAAGAAGATGTTTCAATTCATCAATATCCTTCTTGTAACAATGTTGTTCATCATGTCCCGACTTCTTGCAATATGCACAAAAAAGATTGTCCTTAGATTTCCTCTTAGGTGAGGATGTAGAATCACCTTGTTGTGGAGAGGAGGATTGTGCTCCATCTTGCTATGGTTTACACTTAGGTTGCTTTTGGTTCTTGTCTTTTCCTTGATTTCTTTGATTCCCTTTATTAGCCACCAAAGCTTGTGACTTTGAATATTTGAAAATCCTTGAGTTAACCTTTGCGTGTGAAATCTCGATACAAAGGCTGCATACTTTGACGAAAGCTTGTCCAAAAAGTTATAAACCAATTGAGCATCCTTTTTGTCAATGCCTCAATACTTTAGCTTTTCTCTTAGCTCATTTGATTTTTTGACATAATATTGGATTGTATCAAAATCCTTGGGATCCAATGTTGTGAGTTCACTATCAAGCTTGTAGCCCTTAATTTCATCAAATTGACCATACTATTTGTCATAAATATCCCAAGCCTCTTTGATTGTTGTACATATCTCAATGTGAAAAATGAGGTCATCTAATACACACTTTCTTAATGTTCCAAGTGCCATAGATTTTTTCATGAGCCATTCAACTTGAGCATTAGGATCAGCCTTAGGATCAGGTGGTGTTGTTCTTGTTCCATTTACATAATGAATGAGTCCTTTTTCCATTAGTTTACTCCATGTCTTAATCTTCCATGAAGCATAATTATGAGGAGTTAAAAGTGGAAATTTAGGAGAACCCATAGCACCAAAATTAAAAAAACACAATATATAGAGAGGCACAATCACACAAGACACCCCCCCAAATTACTCAATCAAGAACCCCCCCCCCAAAAAAAAAATCATGATTTGGCACTTTATACTTAGTGCGTGTACAATGGGCCACTTGCAAAACAAGGGAAGGTGGACTTCTGATTTCAACTTTACAACTACCTCAAATAGGCTATAAGACACTCCCAAAAATATTGCAAGTGATCTAAACTGAGATCCAAGATAAATACAAGTACCAAAGAAGCCAAAAATGACCAAATATAGAAAGTACAATTTCTACTCAAAATCACTGCAAACTAATGACATATTATGAAAGTAGATAGAAAATTATGCACTTTCAAAAAAAACATCACCTAAAAAGGAGGTTGTATGACTCCAAACGAAGTCTCTGAAGTTGCAAAATTGAGGGCTAGATAGGTACAATCATAAAAAATTGTAAATTGTGAAAAATTTGTCCATGAAAATTAGAAAATTCCTCCACCACTGTGAATAGCACAAAAAATTAGCCCAAATATAAAAAAATGCACCAAAAAAGGAGCTAAAATGAGCAAGATGTGGCCTCTTGAAGTCGGACTGTGAAATAAAAAATCTCAATGAGAGGGGGGTAAATTTTTTTTTAAAAATGGGTTGACACAGTGCTAACGTTAGCAAGTGACAAGCTTAAATTTGATACCCATTTGATCATCATGAGAACTTCACCTCCACCCTATGTGGCATCGGTACTGTATGGACATGATGACATGGCACAATCAAAATTTGCCAGGTATTGTACGATCCATATGGAAAGATGAGGTGGCTGATGAGGTGGTAGTACAGATGTGTTGATTGGGCCACCACATGGCCGGTATGGTCTTCTGACTGTGTGACTAATGTTGCAGGTACATTCCAACAAAAAGGTACCACTTGTCTGTATGGTGTGGCTATCATATGATGATGACGTGACGGGAATTGGATTGACACGTGGAAAGATGATGATGTGTCAATCCCATAGGGCAGTAACTAGGCATAGACTATAATTGTTATTTGAATGCCATGTGTCCACGTGGAGGGGTCACTGGTTAGAGTAGCCAGAGGAAGCGCAAGCATCAACTGATGTTAGGGAGCAGCGGTCTGTAGCGGGAGGTACGATGACGAGAGGACCACGACAAAGGAATGACGGGGCCGATAGTTGGGTGGCTGGAAGAACATGACAATAAAGGAAGATAACGACTGACATGAGGATGGTCGGGGAGTGAGGGCATAGAACATGCCATCAGGAGGTATGGGCTAGCGGTAGTACGAGCGGTGGCACAGATCACGGTGCGAACAGTGTACAAAAACTACAAGAAAAATAGGTACAATATGGTGTCGAGGGGGAACCCCCCCCCGTAAAAGACAAAATATTTTTTTGATTTTTTTTTTTTAATAAATAAAACTTTTTTAATGTTCGATATATTAAAAAAAAAATTTGCAAATTAATAAATTAAAAATTTAAAAGGATAATTTACAGAAATAAATTTTATTTTTTTTTTGACAAATCCATACTGTACACCCAAATTGGGGAAATTTTTTCTTCTAATGGCCAAAATTCATGGAAACGGCCACTCAGACTCAACCGTGATGTCCAAATTGCCATAGGACACACCTATAATGATCAGCTCCATAAATTTGAAAAAGAAAGCCTCCAAAAGCGCTCCAAAAAGACTAATCAATGAAGCCCTGTAGGCTTCGATACTGTGTGAGATTTTGCCAAGATCACACTAGTACATTTGGAGCCATTTTTTGACGATCATTTCCAATGAGCTATGGGATTTCTTTTGTTTTGTCAGATTAATTTATTTTTTTTTCAAAAATTACTCGTGTTCGTCGGAATCCCGACGTGTTAAAATTTCACGTTGAAATTCGGATGAAAAACCGATGAACATTTCCGACCGGCTATGGTATTTCTTTTGCTTTGTCGGATTTGTTTTTTTTTTTTTTTAAAGTATACCCCGTGTTCGTCGAAATTCGGACGTGTTGAAATTTCACATTGGCATCTCGACGAACATGGATTTTACTTGTTGATTAGCATATGTTGGTCCAATGATTTTCACAGCCTCTTGATTTCTTCTTACTCATCGGGATAATATAAGTCGATGACCTCTCTTCTTGCTGATCGGTGAGAGTTATCCCACTAGTCTCATCGGGCATTGGGATATCTTAAAGTGTGTTGAGGCGATGGGCATAATTTCCTCGATGTCTTTTCCCTCAACATAGCTCCTCCCAATACGTTATGTCTCCTCAACATAAGCTTTGACCCTTTATCATTGTAACCTTTGTCGATGTGTTTTACTTTTGCTAGTGTCCAGCAGAATAAGTCTTACCGATAGCATCATCGGCTATTGGCAATACAAGATTTCTCCATTGCCGCTAGTGTGCATTATGCCAATGGACTTCATCGGTATATTCTATCCCGATCACATGCTTCTACTTGTGTGTTACCATCGGGTTGAATTTTGTCGATAGTTCATATTTCATATTTCACATTGGAATTCCGACGAACACAAGGTATTTAAAAAAAAAAAGTAATTATGCGTCATCATTATATGTGGGCTCAGGGTGCGAAAATTAGGAGGAAGCATGCACAATTACTGCAGATAGATGCTCGGTAGCAACTGTACAAGAGGTTGGTCCTTTCATTCTTGTCATCAATATTTTTTTGCAAGTTCCTTTACTTTCCTTGCATTCTCTTGTTCACTTTATTCCAGCTGTAACCATCTTTAATTCCTAGTAAATGGCCCCATAGAATAGTAGGGACTTTTCTTTTAGTTTGAATGAATTGGAATTTAATTTCAGTTTGAATGAATTGGAATTTAATTTGAATGAAATGGCCCTACAATTATATGGTCTTTTCTTTTCGGGTTGGCAAAATCTTTTAAGTTTACTTTTGGTTTTTGCATTTGTTTAAAACACTTCCATAAAAAGAGGTTCCTAATGCCTCCCTTTATAATAGTAGGGGCATGAGATTGTATTTTCTTTGTATTCCTATAGGAAGAACAGATTGCATGAGATTGTATTATGTCTGTATTCCTATAGCAAGAACAGAGGTGCATATCCCTTGCCCAAATGGCGAACTATCCATATCATATGTATTCCTATAGCAAGAATAGGAACCGTAAGAAGGGGGGGAACTCGGACAGAGGGCAGAGAAGTAGGGAGCTAGGGCATATAGGTGGGTAGCCTCCGTATCTTCTTCCCCATATGTTCCCTCCCTATGTAGGGACGGAAAAGTCAGGTGATTTGGAGTTGCCCTTACTAGGGCCTCAGTTCCCCACTACATGAATCCTGAGTTATTCCGTTAAGAAAATTGCGACCAAATTATTAGCTTGAATTCCCTTGCTGAATAGTAGGGCGTTAGCAACTAGTAATCAAATTGTGACCAAATTATTAGCTTGAATTAGCTCGAATTCCCTTGCCAAATAGTAGGGCATTAGCAACTTGTTCACTTTGTTTAATGATATCTGTTTTGGCAAAATATGGATCCTCAACCTCCTTAACCTCTCCATTCTGTGATTATCAATTATAAAGACAAGTCATTTCATAGCTTCTAAAGGGGTCAACAATTCTCTGTGACTGTAAACCCTTCCAGACCTCAAAATAGCCCTTTGTATGGAAGCAGCCATTCTATGATTATTTAGGACTCTATGGGAAAGTTGCTTGTATAATTTTCCCCACTGAAAGGGTCTCTTCATTTTCTCCAGTTAGCAGATAAAATTCCTCATCCTGTGATGGCTCTTTATATGGTGTTCCCCAATCCTTAAATTCATGTACCAATTCAATCTTTATGTTAGCAAGAGTTTTCCGCTTTTTATTGGATGTTTGTTGTTCCACACTTCTAGCATATTCATCAATATCAAGGGCCTTTAACACATGGGGATATTTTTTGACATGTTCAACTTCCATTTCTTGTGTTTCCTCATCCATATCATCTATATCATGTCCCGCATCTTCACAGTATACATCCTCAACCATTTTCTTGGCCAGTTCATATGACTCTGGATGAATTCTAGTATCATCCAATGGATCCATAACATGGTTCCCAAAAGTTTCTTTCCCGGTCCCTCTAACCCTTAAAAAAACAACAGTATTTATAAAGACAAGTTGCTTCATAGCATCTAGAGGGCTCAACAATTCTTTGTGACTGTAAACCCTTCCATCCCTCAAAATAGCCCTTTGTATGGAAGCAACTTTTCTAGGTCCAAGGCTAGCTATAAATTGCATATTCTATTTGTTAGTTGCGTATTTTGTTATGGGTTAATAGAAATCTGGGTATTGTATAGAACTTTAAAAGAAAGTAGAATATAATCAATTATTATATTTCATTTGATGTTATCAATAATTTTGACTAGTTTTCTTCATAATGTGTATCTTGTATAGTTTATCTTAATATTGTCTTTCTTGTATCCTGTAGTAGGTTTGGAAGAATTATCATATCTTTCATTTGAACCGTTGGATCTTTCTATAAATTGGAGGATAAGTCTGTAACAATAATATCAAGAGACTGACTAGAGTGATTGTCTTCATTACTAGGTAAGGGCAGCCTTTGTCATGTTTGTCTTCCTTAAAGTATGGTTGGTTTCTATTAAGTTGTTGTCTTGTAAGGGTGTTTTGAAGATTGAGAAGAGACTTTTGATGGGTATTAATCCCATTGTTGTCAAGTATGCCTAATTGGAATTGAATGTTTCCAAGTTTTATGTGCATTAGAGGGCAAATGATTCATGAGATTGTCACTTCAATTAAATAATTACTGAAAACTTTGAATTGATTTCTTGTAAATGAATGCTTTAAATAAAAGGTTACTTTATTAAAGTATGATTTTTTAATGTCCCCTAATAAAATGCTTGAAAATATCCCAGTTATGGATCTTAGTTCTTAGTGTAGGGGTTAAGAGAAAATACCTTGGCCTCTGCTGTAGTAAAAAACCTACAAAAATAAACTCAGAAGGTGCTACAAATTTCATTAAGGAATGGTCATATAAATCACTATATATAGAATTAACTGTATATAACATAAAGAGGGATCCTTTTAATAATATCAAAGATAGAATCAAAAGTTATGTTAGTGAGTGGTGATGTTGGATTTGGTGGGGTGTCTTGATTGACCATTTCCCCTTATCCAATATAACCATGTAGCGTGTCTTACACAATAGTTCTCCCTACCCAATATTGTCATGTAGGGTGCCCTATAGAAGTTCTCCCTACCCAATTTTTCTGTAGGGTGCCCTATAGCAGTTCTCCCTTCCCATTTATCAGGTAGGGTGTCCTTCAGTAGTTCTCCTCACTTAATGATCTTGTAGGGTACCCTATAGCAGTTCTCCCTGCCCATTTATCAGGTAGGGTGCCCTTCAGAATTTCTCCCCACTTAATGATCTTGTAGGGTTCCCTTAGTAGTTCTCCCTACTCCATATGAATTGATTTAGTTTATTCAAATTATCAATATTTGAATCATAACCAGCATTCAAATTTATTATCAGTTGTTTGAATTATTATCAGTTGTTGAAGTTATTGTCGATACTAAGATTATTACCAATTATTTACTTTGTTACCAATGCTCAAAATATCATCAGTTATCTAATCTATTACCAGCAATTAGAATGGTTATTAAATTTCAGTTTATCCATCAACACTTACAATTTCATAGAATTAGTAATTTTTCAGATTATTTCCAGTTTTATCTTCAAGTGACATTGGCCACTGAATATCAGTGATCATTCTAATATATATGTATATATAAAGGTTATTATTATTATTGTAAGAACTTATTATTGTAGAAGTATTGGACCAATAATATAAAGAGATTAATACAGGGGTTGCAGTATATGCAAATACTAAACATAAATACATACCAGAAAAAGGGCGGAAGCTTGAATGTGATTATCGTGTGCACAGACCAGATTACAATCACCTATAGTTTCCTCCATGTTCTATATTAATATTACTATCAAATTATCTTCATGTATTCCTTTTGGCAAGAGACACATGTTTTTACCATTATCACCCTTTGAAAGAGTGCACCTCTTCATTCTTTCTGCCCTTTGAAAGAGACACAACCTTTCACAATCAGATCTGCACTTCTTATTTAAATAAGATATGCACCTCTCATTCCCCAATTACCCCCCTTTCAAATGAGGTTCTCTTCTCCCTTTTATATCTCATGTTTGAGGGAGTCACCCCTTTTCATTTTATGTCTTTTGATCATTCATTAACTTAATATTAAATTTTAATTATATTTTAATTTAAATGTTATTTTTTTAATCTTTTGTATTTTAATTTTATTATTATTATATATTATTGAATCCTATTTCAAAGTGGGGACATTACAGATTTCTTAATTGAGATTACTCTGAAAACACCTGATTAAATTATCTTCAAACAATAGTAGACCAATGCATTCACCCCTGACATAATGTTGCAGTTAGTCTTATTGAATTTAACTTTGCTTTGAAAGACCAATAAGATAGAATGAAGCTTGGCATCCAATCCTTCAAACTGATAATCAAAATGAAACTTAACCCAAACTATAATAGCATAGGATATCACATTGAAACAATCTAAATTAATAGATTTATCACAAGGAACTAATCAAACAATAAAAAAGATAAATACCATCAGAGATGAAAAACACTTGATCTTTGTATTGAAATAAACATAAGATAATCAACTGATTACATATAGCACAATGTTTTTTCACCAGTTTGGCATTTCCAGAAAATAAACCCCGAGGGTATTGTATATAATTACATCTCTGAATCTATCTCTCATTTCATCAAAATATCCTCTATATATACAGATGAGGATTCAGTTTCAAAATGAAAGGGCATACCCCTTCATTCAAAATTACACTAACTAATATCTTAACTAAAAAAAACAACTAACTGACCCTAACACAACTACCAACATAACAAACATATTACATAAGACTTTAAAAGACAACAATTTGAAACATTCAGAACAAGAGCTAATTAATTGCCAAGCACTTCGCCATAGTTCTTAATATGCTCCAAATACTTTTCTGACTTATAGGTATCTGCATCATAAATCACGTCCTTGACCATGATCTCCAATGTGACAAACTGATCCATCTGTGCAGTGGTTTCCTTTAACTCTATTCCATCTGTCTAGGCAGCAGCAAGGGCAACACTGAGGAGACTCTGACATTCAACAATCAATTTATCCTTATCCTTAATTTCACCTTTCCGGTCAACTAACATAGGAATACCATGTTGGATTACATCTTTACACTTATCATATTCTTTTTGTAATTTTGCATCGAATTTATCATGCTTTGCAAGTAGCCTTTCAATTTTCTCAATCTCTTTGGCATCTGTTCCCTCTAAATTCTTCTCATGTACCCAGTCTGTTTTTGATCCATTTATGTGATACTACATTGTCCACATTTTTCTGAAACACAACTCAAAAGTCTTCCAAGTGACCCTGCAGCTTTTCAAATCTTTTATTCAATAAGAAAGAAGCAGTATCAATTCTTACACTTTGCATAAGTTTGAGAATTCTTTGATTTTCCTGTTGCAATTCCTCACATTTCTTCCATTTTGAATTTTTAGGAGAAAGCAACATGGGTTCAGACTGTCCACTTCTTTTCATGGCCTCCTCATACATAGCTTTGCGTTGATTCCTTTCCCTTACCGTCTATGCCCTGTTGAATTTGGAAATATCTACTCCTATATCTACTCAGACAATAGGATCAATTTCTCCCACCTTTAATTTTATCATGTGTCCAAAAGCCCTATCCACATCAATGATTGTTGGTCTCTTGTTTGGTGGATACAGTGCCCATAATATTAGTCCTTCCTCATCTAGATCAAACCTTGACCCAATAAAAATGTCATTAACTCCCTGAATATCCAATTTGAATTCCATATTATTAGAGTGCAATAAACTATCAAAAATAAAAGAGGCACTCAGGTCCCATCCTAGAAAAAGAATTACTCTGGCCTCTATTAGTAATTGTCTCCCTCTCCGTGGAGTCATTTTCACCAATTCTGCTTGTATATCCTCTTTTAGTTTCTTCAATAATTTTGCCTCATTTTTAGGTGTCACATTTGGGATAGACTCCCTCAATCTTTTTCCTTTTAAATTATAAAGAAAAGGCTTAAATTCTTTGGATTTAACAAATACATCGTCTACCAGAAAAGAAACATGTCCATCCAATCTTGCATATTTATAAATTTCCATTTTAGTTACAATTTGATCATATTCATTGAACTCTTCTTCCACATCTTTTGCCTGTGACCTAGAAATGGCTTCAGTGTCTTCTAGTTCATTTTTAGACATTTCTTCTTTTGACTCCATCTCCATTAACCTTTGTCTTTTCTCTTCCAATTGTTTGTTTAGGTTATCAATCACTTGTTGAGCCTCTGCATCTTCCATGTTCCTAAATATATCTTCTGCTTCTAGACTCACATGCAAATAATCACCTAGATTTTGCCTTTTCTTGTATCAGTGGATATATCCTTCCGGATCATAATTCTTTCTTCCAAAATGTTTTAATAAATTAAATTCTTCCATTAATTTATTGTCAATTATATCATAAGCTTTTGTTGAAACAATTGTGAAATCTCCAAAGCTAAGAGTACTTGGCAAGAAAGCCTACCTACGCAGATCCCCAAAGTTTTTAGCATTTGAGACACTCAATCGTCTGACAATCTCCAAGTATGCTATTGGGTTGGGAACACATTTTAGCAACATATAGGGAGCTCCTTCAAACCAATATATCCTAAAACATGTGAAGCCCTTATGGACATACCAATCTCCCCAGTTATGATTCACTATCTTTCTATCATCAATATCTTTAGGTCTTAAAAATATTTTAATATCATTTGAGATTGATCCATCAAGGAAATCCATACATCCGATAAATTGCCTTTACTATACATTTCTCAAATTTGAAATAATTTGGTGTTGTGTAACAAGAATCCCCAAAAAAAGTCCATAATTGAATAGGTTGCTCCTCCCCTTGCCTATTTCTAATGTTAAGCCTCAATTCCTTAAGCCACATACCCCTAAAATGTCCATAGAATAAGATTAAATGCATCAATAATAAGTAAAACTTAAAATTATGGAAATTATTATCCCTAAGGTTCAAAAAACCCTCATGCAATCTCTCCACCAAATATGATGCATAATCAAACAATCTTGGTTCATACATTTGAATGTCTGAAGCTAAAACTAATGGCCCAATACTTGTGAGGTCTGGAACCTCAATGCCTCCTAACTTCCCACAAGACATATAGGTGTACTGAAGGTAATGTCTGAACAAATCAATGTTAAATGGTGGCCCGTCCTATTTTGTAAGTTCTCTCACTTCTTCTTTATGGACAGGTAGTTTCCACCCAAGGTATGTAGTGTCCATTCTTTGATATTCCTCTTCCAATTCCCCAAAAGATAGAGGTTTATCATGAAAGGAAAGAAAGTGTGGAAATATGCTTCCCTAATGTTAATTTGTAGGGGAAAACAAGATAGTGTTTACAAATTTTCAACTTTTATAGGATACGACACAAGCATGAGCATAAATAATTAAACAACACAGAGAGAAAACACATAGAGTTAACGTGGGAAAACCCTTTCGGGAGAAAAAAACCACCACCAAGAGAAATCAACTTTATTAACAGTATGTCAAATACAATAAAGTCCACTCTGTAGACTTCCTTCACTCTGTCGAACAATCATTCCAGATAAAGCAAAACTCAGGTCAATTTCAGTCACAGAACGCTCAATAGCTATTATAGTTCATCAACCTTACATTGGTTTGCATTTTGCTTCTAAACCAAACAGGTCGACCGTTACACCTATGTGAGACGGTTGAGAAGTCAGACTGTCCTCATCAATTTGAATTCATGGAAAACCATTTATCCCACATGCATCTGAAAGTCGGGTTGGTGCGTATTCATATACATCGGCAGGAACTTCTAATATGACCATGAGCTCATCTTTTGGACTTCAATTCGAAGCGAGCATTCGCGGTCGGTCTCTACTCCATCGGCCATTGGACAGACCACAAATATGTTGCTGTGATCTCCTGATGAACCAGTAGACGACTCCACTAAAGCGGCTCCAAAACAAGTCAGCTCCATTGGCTCATTGGAATAACGCTCCAACAGATAGACCCGAGCTCCCAATGATCCCCGATCACCTAAGGTGACACCATTGGGTCATCGACAAGACAACCAAACTAGTTACCCCGATCTCCAATAACATCGAAGTCAACCAAAGCGGATCCATCGGGTAATCAGCATATCAATCAACAGGCTCCTTCGATAGTTGATGACATCCCGATTGCTAAAGGCGACTTCATTGGATCATCCGTATAATGACCGAACAGCTATCCCGATAGCCAATGCTACCCAATGACTGAAGACAACTTCATCGGGTCACCGGGATGACATCAAAACTACTTCTCTGAGCACCCAATGAAAGTAGATACATCAGGAAAGGTTATACCGATAGATGTTCCATCAGGATAGGTTACTTAGATCAGCTCAATCAGAAAATAGCATAATGTCAAGTGAATTCGAGGCACATATTTCCAACAAACTCCCACTTGATGAGGAATTCACTCGGTCAATTACCATTTTAGACGTTACTGAGAATCACGTGTATCAAGACCCATAGAATTAGAACACCACCTGAACTTGTGAGTGCTCACCGGTTTTGTCAAGGCGTCTACAACATTTTCCAAAGTGTCTACCTTGTTAAGAATAACTTTTCCATCTTCCACCATGTCATGAAAAAAGTGATATTGAACATCAATATGCTTCGATCTGGCATGAAAGTAGGATTCTTTGCTAGACATATAGCACTCTGACTGTCACTCCAAATTTCAACCTACCCTGAATCAAAACCAATATCTGAGCTCAAACACCTAAGCCAGACAACTTCTTTACAAGCATGTGTGGCCGCCATGTATTCTACCTTTGTAGTGGATAGAGCGACTATAGGTTTCCGCTTGCTCATCCAACTGATTGCACCACCATTCAAGACAAAGATATATCCACTGGTGGATCTCCTTCTGTCAATGTCTCCTGCCCAATCAGAATCCAGATATCCACAAATGCTTAGAGTCCTCTTTGAATCAAATAAATTACCATGAAAACACAAGGCAAAGTCTGAAGTTCCCTTCAGATATCTGAAAAACTCTCTTTACAACATCCCAATGCAGTCTTCCTGGGTTTGACATAAATCTGATTAGTACTCCCACTGGTTGGGCAATGTGTGGCCTTGTACAGACCATAGCATACATCAAGCTACCAATAGAACTTGCATAAGGAATGCTCTTCATATCAGCAATCTCTTTTTGGAGATTTCAAACTGTCAAGTACAGACAACTTAGTTCCCTGCAAGATGGGAACAACCTATGATTTGCAGTCAGACATATGAAACCTGTCAAGAATATTGGTTATATATTTTCTCTGGCTGAGCCAAAGTTTCCTCTTAGGTCTATCCCTTTTGATCTCCATTCCCATAATGTAATTTGCTGCTCCTAAATCCTTCATTTCAAATTTCATAGATAGCTGAGATTTTAAAACTGAGATCATACCTTTTGTATTTCCTATGAACAACATGTCGTTTACATACAAAGCTATGATAAGAATCTTATCACCTTCAATTTTGTAGTAAACACAATTATCAACTTTTGACCTCGCAAATCCCAAGGACAAAACAAATGTATCATACTTTTGATACCACATTCTAGGAGACCGTTTCAAACCATATAGAGACTTCTTGAGTCTGTATACCAAATATTCTTTACCTTTTTCCACAAAGTGCTCAGGCTGAGACATATAAATTTCTTCTTCAAGATCACCATGAAGAAATGTTGTCTTTACATCCATCTGCTCAATCTCCCAATCATATGCTGCTACAAGTGACAAGATAAATCTGATAGATGTCAGCTTAGCCACAGGAGAGAAGATCTCTCCATAGTCAATACCTTCCTTTTGAGAATACCCCTTTGCAACCAATCTTGCTTTGTATTTGTCAATGCTGCCATCTGGACCATACTTCTTTTTGAATACCCATTTGCAGCTTACAAGATTTCTGCCTTTAGGCAATGGCACCAAATCCCAAGTTCCATTTTTATCCAATGATGACATTTCATCATTCATGGCTTCCAACCAGGAATATGAATCAGGCATCTTAATAGCTTCTTTGATAGTCCTAGGCTCACCAGTATCTGCAAGTAAAGCATAATCACAATTAACATTCAACATAGAGTGATTATACTTATTACGTGTATACCTATCAGGTTGCCACCTCTCTCGAGTAAATCTTCTCAACTTTGGTGTTGAGGCTTTTTGAGGTTCAACATGAGGCTCATCATCACGTTCTTCTTCAGAACTACTTGAACTGTTTGAACTCTCCTCATCTTCAAGTATCTCTGGAGATTCTTCCTTAGATAGAGGAATTTCAACCTCAGCTTCTCCTTTCTTTCCTAAGTTGTGATCTAGTGACATAAGTTTCAGCTCATGAAAAATCGCACTTCTGTTGTACATAACCTTCCCGGTCACTAGATTCCAAAGTTTGTATCCTTTCACACCAACTCCATAGCCAATGAAGATACATTTCACAACTTTGTTATCTAATTTTGATCTATTAATATCAGGCACATGAGCATATGCCTCTACACCAAAAACATGAAGGTGCCTTAAAGAAGGTTTCTTACCAGACCATGCTTCCATAGGTGTTTTGTGAACCAATGCTGAAGTAGGAGAATGATTCAGCAGGTAACATGCTGTAGCAACTGCTTCAGCCCAGAACTTTTGTTCCATCCTAGCTTCGCTCAACATGCTTCTTGCTTTCTCCATTAGAGATAGATTCAACCTTTTAGAAACTCCATTTTTTTGTGGAATGTAAGGTACAGTCTTATGTCTCTTAATCCCATGATTAATGCAATACTTGTCGAAATCTGCACTATAGTATTCACCACCATTATCTGTTCATAAACATTTAATCCTTCTCCCAGTCTAATTTTCAACAAGGTTCTTAAACTTCTTAAACTGACTGAATAATTATGATTTACTTTTAAGAAAGTATACATAAGCCCTTTGATGGAGAGATCTTGTGCCTAGCTCTCCAATTCACCCTTACTCACCCCAACTCCTCAACTCATCCTTCTACTCAAGCTCCTCCAAGGCAACTTGTTAGGGTACACTCCTTAGACCTCCAAGGCCTAAAATCTATTTTCTTTCCTCCTATGTATATCCTCTTGAGGTTTCTTATTGGTTTTGACCCAAATCTCTGATTTTGAGATGGTCTCCTACTAGTTTCCCAAAACTCCAGCAAGGCTCCCAAAGACCTCTGCCAAGGATCTTCACTCTAACCATGTTTAAAGTTTGTGGTTATGTTTTTCAAGTATTTTAAAGGTATTTTTATTCATTATAAAGGTCCGCACCTTCCTCCCAAGCCCTAGGCTTTCAACTTGCTTCTATCAGCTGCTATTAGGCCTAAATGACTAGCCCTTCTGGGACTATTTTTTGGTCTTTTCCCCAAAAATTTCCTAACAACCCCTAGATATTTTTACATATTCAGATACCCATTTGGAATATAAACAAGATCACAAATTTTCCCATCTGGGTTTGTCATACAACTAGGGTAACTCAAAATGAGCTATTTTTAAGGGGTTTAGGGCTTCCAGGCAGTTTTGGAAGATGTGCTCCAAACTCTTCACCAGCCAAAATATACAACCAAAAAAATATTGGATACTTTTGGTACACCCATATAACTTTCCAAAACACTATGGGTTGCTAAGGTATCAATTCTCCATGGCTCTGAAAATGAGCAATCTCTGCTGCCCCCACACACTAGCTACAAGCTTGTGTGTTGTTCATCTCACCCATTCTCCTCCTTGTGGCCTTAAAAAACACAAAACGCCTACTCTAAAACTATTTATAGATCCTACCCAATCCATCCAATGGATTGTAACTTGTGCCATTCATGGATGCTCAGGTAAAATGCATTTTTACAATCAAAACCCTAAATTTCAAGGGTTTGTGAGCAACTATTACAAAAACATTGATAACTTTTGATTCAAAGCACTTCAGACCTTCATATTATACTTGTTTGGAAGGTAAAACAAAATTATAACTTCTTATGCTACTATGAGCACCATACCAGACCATACAGGTCATACAAAATCAAAAATTCAAAGCAAAAATAGTCCAAATGTGAGAAAAAGCATAGGAAACCCTTGGCAAATGAATTGAATGCAAACCAGAAGTTGATTAACCTTGTATTGGAGACTTTTAGAAGGTTTTATACACAATTTCAAGTTGGTTCCAACCAATTCCAACACCATTTCCTTCATGGACAACTTTTGCCTAAAAATGCAAAAGTTGTCATGACAACTTTTACCTATGAGTGCAAAAACACACTCCAAGGCTCTCAAGGCCTTAAAAATCACTCAAATGGTATCCTACAATGGATTTAAACCATTTACAAACATTCTAGCAAGTTTCCAGGCATCCACCTGGTACAACCAAAAATTGACATTTTGACATCATTTCAAGATAATGACAATTTTGGATCCTGAGCACAACAAAAGTGTGGACAACCAAACTATGGCTTAAAAAAGAATCATAGGATTTATTCCACCTTATTACAACATAAAATAACTTGAAATTACACAAGAACTCTAAAATGCAAGAAAAGACAACTTTGAGCTAGGTGCTCTACACCATACTCCCCTGGGGCAAGGAACTCAAGTCCCTTGAGTTATCAGGTCTGCTAGTTGCACTCCATGATGATTTATGTCAGCTTCTGACATCCACATAGCCTCTGAATCAGGTAGACCTTCCCACTTCACAAGATAATGTTTGTATATGCCCTTTCTTGTCTTCTTGATCACCTAGGTATCCAAGATGCTTTCCAACTGAATCGGTTCACTAACTAGTAGATCCTTCACCCAATCCTCTTCAAATTGCAATGTGGTATCCATTTGAGAGGTCTGATATTCTCCTTTATAGGGATACAAGTCACAAATATTGAAAATAGGAGATATGACCAAAGAAGGAGGTAGTTCAACCTCATAGGCATTTTGGCCAAACTTATGCACAATCTTGAGTGGCCCAATCTTCTTCATCATCAACTTGGTTGGCTGTCCTTTTGGAAGTCTTTCCTTTTTGAGATAAGCCAAAACTAAGTCTCCAACCTTAAATTTCAAGTTCCTCCTTGATTTATCAACTTGTTTCTTATATTTTTCTGATTTTTGTTGCAAGGACTATCGTACTTTGTCATGAATTTCCTTAATACCTTCAACAAAACTCTCTCCTTGAGAACTCTTATGGGTCATTGTACTAATATCACTAAGTTCTAAGACACCTCTAGGATGCATTCCATAAACAATTTCAAAAGGACTTCTACCTGTCCTCCGGTTGACTGAATCATTGTATGCATACTCTACTTGGTTGATCACCAAGTCCCAAGTCTGACCATGCTTCTTAGTGAGACACCTTAGGAGATTACCCAAGGACCTATTGACCACCTCAGTTTGACCATCTGATTGTGGATGGTAGGCAGATGAAAATGAGAGCCTAGTACCCAACTTCTTCCATAAGGTTCTCCAAAAGTGACTCAAAAACTTAACATCCCTATCACTCACAATGCTAACTGGAAGTCCATGGATTATTACTATTTCTTTGAAGAAAAGACCTGCAATATAGGTGGCATCATTGGTACTCTTACAAGGGATGAAGTGAGCCATTTTGCTGAACCTATCTACCACCACATAAACACTATCAAATCCTCTTGGTGTTCTTGGTAAACTCAACATAAATTCCATGCTCAAACATTCCCAAGGCCTTTGGGGTATGACTAAGGGCTGATATAAACTTGTATTACTTGCTGATCATTTTGCTCTCTAACATATGGCACATTGTTAAACAAATCTCCTTACTTCTGATTGCAACTTGGGCCAATAGTAGAACCGACTAACCTGTTCCATTGTTTTATCATTGCCAAAATGACCTCCTAGACCCCCTTGATGTTTCTCTTGAATGATGTTTTGTCTCATAGAGCATTGGGGTATACAAAGGAGATGTCCTTTAAACAACAAACCTTTATGTATCATATACTCTGAGTAGGAAACATGAGAAGTGTTAGAAAAATCAGAACATGTAGCATATATATCAGCAAAATCTTTGTCTTCTTTGTAGAGGTCTCTCAACTCCTCCAACCCCACACTGTGCAATTTAATCTCTTGTATGGTCATGACTCTCCTACTGAGTGCATCAGCAAATTTATTTGAGGTGCCCTTCTTATGCTTGATAGTGAAGGTGTAAGATTGTAGGTATTCTACCCACTTGAGGTGCTTCTGATTCAACTTCTCTTGTCCATTGAGAAAACTAAGGGCATGGTTGTCAGTATAGACCACAAACTCTTTGGGCAGAAAGTAATGATGCCACTTCTTCAAGGCTTGCACCATGGCATATAACTCTGATTCATACACATAGTACTTTTTTTTTTTTGCTTCATTCAACTTTTCAAAGAAAAAGGCTATGGGAAGACCCTCTTGACTCAAAACAGCCCCTATTGCTCTTTGACTAGCATCACACTCAATGGTAAATAACTGATTGAAATCAGGTAACCTAAGGGTAGGTAACTCATATATCTTATTTTTCAACAACTCAAATCCCTTTTGGGCCTCCTTTGTCCACCTAAACTGACACTTGACTCCCCCTTTGATAGTATTGAGCACAGGAGCACACACACGACTAAAGTTTCTTACAAACTTCCTATAAAAAGGATGCTAACCCATGAAAGCTCCTAACATCACTGATATTCTTAGGTGTAGGCCAACTAAGGATTGCTTCAACCTTACTAGGATCCATTTTTAGACAACCTTGTGAAATGACAAAACCAAGATATACAAGTTCAGTCTTGAGAAACTCACACTTTTCAAGGTTGATTTTGAGTTGTGCCTTTTTTAGCTTCTTCAAGACCATCTCCACATCCTTTATATGTTCTTCTTTGGACCTACTAAAGATTAGAATGTCATCAAGATATACAATCACAAATTTACCTATGAGCTTAGCCTAGACTTCATTCATGAGCCTTTGAAAGGTGCTAGGTGCATGGTAAGGCCAAATGGCATGACCAACCACTCATAGAGGCCGGCATTGGCCCTAAAGGTTTTCTTCCATTCATCCCTTGGTCTGATTCTTATCTGATGATAACTTTATTTTAAATCCACCTTTGTGAAGTAGCTTGCACCCCCAAGATTGTCCAACAAGTCTTCTATCCTTGGCATAGGGAACCGGTACCTTATAGTGATCTTATTGATTGCTCTTGAATTTGTACACATTCTCCATTTTCCCCCTTTCTTGGGTGCTAAGACAGTGGGTACAGCACATGGACTCAAAATCTTTTTGATGAATCCTTTGTCCAAGAGCTCCTGCACTTGTTTGGCAATTTCTTCATTTTGACTAGGTGTCATTTTGTAGGCAGCCTTGTTAGGAAAACTTGCCCCTGGAATCAGATCTATTTGGTGATTTACATCCCTCATTGGTGGAAAATAATCAGGTAGATCTTCTCCTATTACTTCTGCATATTTTTTGAGTAGACCTTTCACCTCTTGTGGCACTTCTTCCATTGGATATGCCTTACCTTCTTCACTAGGTTTGAGCACAATAGCATACCCTTGATCTCCTTCTTGTTTCATCACCTTAAGAAACTCTTTTCCACTCATCATCATCACACTTGATCCCACTTTTGTTTCCTCTTTTGGATCAGGTAATGGATCCATTTGATACCTCTTACCATTCTTGATAATGATATAGCTATTCTTTTCTCCATCATGTTGAGCCTTTACATCAAATTGCCATGGACGTCCCAATAGCAAATGGCAAGCATCCATAGGCAATATATCACATAAAATATTGTCCTTATACTCACCAATCTCATAGTCTACCCATGCTTTCTCATCAACTAAGACATGTTGGCCTCGGTTGAGCCATGACACCTTGTAGGGAGTGAGATGTGGCAGCCTTTTTAAGTTGAGTTTATCCACCATTTCAGTTGAAACTATATTCTCAGTTGAACCTGAGTCTACAATCACTTTGCAAATATTTCCTTGAGACTTACAAGTTGTTCTAAACAAACTCTTCCTTTGTCATGGCTCTTGAGCTTGAGGAATCTTCAACAAAGACCTCCTTAGCATTAGACTTTCACCATCTGTCACTGGGCCTGCCTTGCTGAGAGGGGAAGACAAAATTTGATTGTCTTCTTCCTGCACTAATTGTGTTCTTCTCTCACCCATGTATGAGTGTGAAGAGCTAGTTGCTTTCTCCGGACACCTTCCCATTGTGTGGCCAACTTGATTACAATTGTAACATCTACCAATGAAAACTGAATTTCCTCTTCCTGAGCTTCCAAATCTGCCCCTAGAATTGTTTCTTCCTCTGAAGGATCCTCTAAATGGCCCCCTTGAAGAGTCTCCACCACCTTCTTGCCTTGAGTTTTCTTCATTCCTTGATGTTTTTTGTCCTCTATTAAAAGTGCCCCTTCCTCTAAAGGATCTGCCACCTCTAAACTTTTGATTTTGTTCACTCCTCCTCTTGATTTTGTCTTCTGCCCTTAATGCTAACTGAAAACACTTATGAACGGTATCAGGAGTAAGGATACTGATTTCATCTGGTATATTTTGTCTCAATCCATTCATGTATCTAGCCAATTTCTCCACCTCATTCTCATGCTTCTTAGCTCTGAGGCTTAGTTTATTGAATTCCTCCATGTAAGCATTGACATCTAGCTCCCTTTGTTTCAGATTTTGCAGTCTCTTATGAATTTGAACTTCATAATCTCCTAGAAGGAATTGTTCCTTAAGTCTGATCTTCATACGCTCCCATGAAGTTATCTTCTTTTTTCTTTCTTGTATCCTTTCTTCTTGCATCATATTCCACCAAACCAATGTTGATCCTCACATTCTTGATTTGGCCACATTAACTCTTTTTTCTTCTGCTACCTCTTTGTAATCAAAGTGATTATTGAGAGCTTCCATCCAATCTATCAACTCTTCTCCATTGAAGTTTCCTCCATATGTGGGTAATCCATCCAGATTGTCCTTAGAAATGGATTTGACTGCATCTAGGAATAACTTTTGGTCTTGAGGCATACCTATTGTTGTTGGTTCCTCTCCATCTTCCACTTCTTCATCAGTCTCATCACCCCATTCTATCTTAACCTTTCCCTTCTCCTTCTTTGCCTCTCTCATTCCCCTGCTTCCTTCTATATCCTTCAGTCCTTCTATCATCTATGTCACCATCTGCCGGATGGCTTTTGGAGTCATTGCCTTTGGAGGCATTGAACTTGCTTCTGATTCTTCACAATCTGACATACACCAAATCTTTCAAAGAATGGCTCTGATACCACTCTGATGCAAAGATCTTGTGCCTAGCTCTCCAATTCAACCTTACTCACCCCAATTCCTCAACTCACCCTTCTACTCAAGCTCCTCCAAGGTAACTTGTTAGGGTACAATACTTAGACCTCCAAGGCCTAAAATCTATTGGCTTGCCTCCTAGGTATAGCCTCTTGAGGTTTCTTGTTGGTTTTGACCCAAATCTCTGATTTTAAGATGGTCTCCTACTAGTTTCCCAAAACTCCAGCTAGGCTCCAACTAGGCTCCCAAAGACCTCCGCCAAGGATCTTCACTCCAACCATGTTTAAAGTTTGTGATTATGTTTTGTAGGTATTTTCAAGGTCATTTTATTCATTATAAAGGTCCGCACCTTCCTCACAAGCCCTAGGCTTTCAACTTGCTTCTATCGGCTGCTATTAGGCCTAAATGACTAATCCTTCTGGGAATGTTTTTTGGTATTTTCCCCCAAAATTTCCTAACAAACCCCATATATTTTAATATATTCAGATACCCATTTGAAATTTAAACAAGATCACAAATTCTCCCATCTAGGTTTGTAGTACAACTAGGGTAACTCAAAACAAGCTATTTGTAAGGAGTTTAGGGCTTCCAGGCAGTTTTGGAAGATGTGCTCCAAATTCTTCACCAGTCAAAATCTACAACCAAAAAAATCTTGGATACTTTTGGTACACCCATATACCTTTCCAAAACACTATGGGTTGCTAAGGTATCAGTTCTCCATGGCTCTGAAAATGAGCAATCTCTGCTGCCCCCACACACTAGCTACAAGCTTGTGTGTTCTTCATCTCACCCATTCTCCTCCTTGTGGCCTGAAAAAATGAAAAATGCCTACTCTAAAACTATTTAAAGATCCTACCCAAGCCATCCAATGGATTACAACTTGTGCCATTCATGGATGCTCAGGTAAAATGCACTTTTACAATCAAAACCCCAAATTTCAAGGGTTTGTGAGCAACTATTACAAAAACAGTGATAGCTTTTGATTCAAAGCACTTCAGACCTTCATATTATACTTGTTGGAAAGGTAAAACAAATTTTTGACTTCTTATTCTACTATGAGCACTGTACCAGACCATACAGGTCGTACAAAATCAGAAATTCAAAGCAAAAATAGTCTAAATGTGAGAAAAAGCATAGGAAACCCTTGGCAAATGAATTGAATGCAAACCAAAAGTTGATTAACCTCGTATTGGAGATTTTTAGAAGGTTTTATACACAATTTCAAGTTGGTTCCAACCAACTTTGAACACCATTTCCTTCATGGACAACTTTTGCCTAAAAATACAAAAGTTGTCATGACAATTTTGACAACTTTTACCTATGAGTGCAAAAACACACTCCAAGGCTCTCAAGGCCTTAAAAATAACTCAAATGGAATCCTAAAATGGATTTAAACCATTTCCAAACATTCTAGCAAGTTTCCAGGCATCCACCTGGTACAAACCAAAAATTGACATTTTGACATCATTTCAGGATAATGACAATTTTGGATCCTGAGCACAACAAAAGTGTGGACAACCAAACTATGGCTTCAAAAGGCATCATAGGATTTATTCCACCTTATTACAACATAAAAGAACTTGAAATTACATAAGAACTCTAAAATGCAAGAAAAGACAACTTTGAGCTAGGTGCTCTACACCACCCTTCTAGAATAATCATCTACAAACGATACATAGTATCTCGACTTAGACATAGAAGGAACATCCACTGGACCAAACACATCAAAGTGAACATAATCCAGAATACCAGAAGATTTATGAGAGCTGGAATAAAACTGAACATATTTATGTTTTCCATATATGCAATGTTCATAGAAATCGAACTCAAAACTACAATCATCCAAACCTTCAACCAGATTCTTATTCTTCAAGACTTTTAAACCTTTTTCACCTATGTGGCCTAACCTATTATGCTAGAGCATTGTTTTCTTAGCAGGAAGTTTAGCTTCCAATGAATTAGCATTATGCATCATTATAGTTGTCTTAATGGACTTTTCAGAGATTACATTACAACATATAGGCTCAACATTTAACTTATATAGTGTACCAATGCGATCACCCTTTGCCAAAACAATGGAACCCCTAGTCATCTTGCAACCACTAAATACAAAATTAACTTGTACTCCAGCATCATTAAGTCTACTAACAGAAAGAAGGTTTCTTACCAGACCTAGTATATGAGGAAATCCATTGATCCCCTTCACTCTACCATCTAGGAATTGAATTTTAATTCTGCCTCTCCCTAAAATCTCCAACATAGAATCAATAGCCAAGTATACCTTTCCACAAGCATACGGCTCATACTTTTAGAACCACTCCTTGTGGGAGGTCATGTGAAAAGATGTGCCAGAATCTACTAACCAGGTGTCATCTGAGGTAGGTACTGCTAGGGATGCTACAAATGCATCTGCATCACTCTGAGAAGATTCAATGTCAGAATACTTCTTCTTCTCCTCCTTGCAATCCTTTCAGATATGCTCTTTTTGCCCATAGTTCTAGCACCTCACCTTTGACTTCTTTCTTGGAGATTGTGATCTCTCTTGGGACTTGCACTTGAACTTTTTTCCTTTCTTCTTGTCTTTGTCCTTCGACCTGCCTCAAACAAAGAGTGCATCTTTTATCGCCTTAGAAGACTTATTTCTCATTTATTATGACAAAAGAGTATTAACCATAATATCCATCTTGAACTGGGTTGTAGTACTACCGATAGCCATCACTAAGTGTTCCCAAGAGTCAGGCAATGAACACAACAACAACATGCAACGTTCTTCTTCCTAGATGGACACACCAATAGAAGTTAACTGTGCAAGAACCATTTTGAATGCATTCAAATGGTCTGCAAAAGATGTTCCCGTATCCATCTTCAGAGAGTACAAATTCTTCCTTAAGAAAAGTTTATTCACTAGGGACTTGCCCTGATAAATGTCACCCAACTTCTTCCACAAGTCACTCACAGTCTTCTCCTCATGAACGTTCAATAGAACATAATCAACAAGACATAATTTGATTAGTCCCCCTGCCTTTTGGTTGGCTAAGTCCCAATCCTCTTGCCTCATGCCTGTAGGTTTTTGCCTAGACATAGCAATCCAGAGATCTTGATCAACCAGTAAATCCTCCATCTTGAGTTTCCATAACTCATAACTCGACCCATTGAAATTCTCCATGTCTATGCGTCCAGAAGTGCTTGCCATCTCAACCTATAAAACAAACAAGTAGACACTCTACAAGATCTTCCACTAAAACAAAACTGACACAAAAAACCAACCCTACCCAACAAGGATAACACAACTTGGCCAGGCTCTGATACCACTTGAAAGGAAAGCAAGTGCGGAAATACACTTCCCTAATGTCAATTTGTAGGGGAAAACAGGATAGTGTTTACAAATTTTCAACTTTTATAGGGTACGACACAAGCATGAGCATAAATAATTAAACAACACAGAGACAAAACACACAAAATTAACGTGGGAAAACCCTTTCGGGAGAAAAAACCCACCACCAATAAAAATTAACTTTATTAACAGTATGTCAAATACAATAAAGTCTAGTCTGCAAACTTCCTTCACTCTGTCGAACAATCGTTCCAGATAAAGAAAAACTCAGGTCAATTTCAATCACAGAATGCTCAATAGCTATTATAGTTCATCAACCTTACATTGGTTTACATTTTGCTTCTAATACCAAACAGGTCGACCATTACACCTATGCAAGATGGTTGAGAAGTCAAATTGTCCTTGTCAGTTTGAATTCATGGAAAACCATTTAATCCCACATGCATTTGAAAGTCGGGTCAGTGCGTATTCATATACACCAGTAGGAACTTCTAATGTGACCATGAGCTCATCTTTTGGACTTCGGTTTGAAGCGAGCATCCGTGGTCGGTCTCTACTCCATTGGCCATCGGATAGACCACAAATATGTTGCTCCAATCTCCCGATGAACCAGTAGATGACTCCACTAAAGTGGCTCCAAAATAGGTTGGCTCCATTGCAATCGGAATAATGCTCCAACAAATAGACCTGAGCTCCCAATGATCCCCGATCATCGAAGGCAACTCCATTGGGTCATCAGCAAGACAACCAAACTAGTTACCTTGATCTCTGATAACACCGAAGTCGACCAAAGGGGATCCATCGAGTAATCAGCATAGCAATCAACAGGCTCCTCTGATAGCCGATGACATCTCGATTGCCGAAGGAGACTTCATTGGGTCATCGATATAACGACCGAACAGTTATCTCGACAGCTGATGCTACCCGATGACCAAAGATGACTTCGATGGGTCATCGGGATGACATCAAAACTACTTCTCGCAGCTAATGAAAGCAGATACATTGGCAAAGGTTATACTGATAAATGTTCCATCGAGATAGCTTACTCGGATCAGCCTGATTAGAAAATAGCACAATGTCAAGTGAATTTGAGGCACATATTTACAACATATCTAAACCAGAATCTAGGTTGAACACTTCATTTATAGTGTTTACTGAAAACCTTATGAAGGCTTCTCCATTTGGAGTTTGAATGTATCTACCCACAAAATTATAATTTCTCACTAGAATCTCTAAAACTTTCAAATTTACAAAAACATTAGGGACAATTAACTTACCTAGATTTGTAACCCAGGGGTAGCAGAGCAGCACCTCCCTATTTCTCCTCAAGTAATGGAATAAAAACAATTCATATCCCCTTACCCTAGTCCAAACATCCCCGAAATCCTTTTATCTATCTTCCAATTGATCCCTGCCAGGTAGATGTTGTTTCGATCTTCTAGACTTACGGCCAGGCACTTGCATTTGATCAATCATATCCTAGTTCAATTTTCTAACTGGGGCGTCTTCTCCTATTTTGGATTTCTTAGATCCTGACTCCGAACTCTTGGCTGATCTTTTTTTCCCTGTAGAACTAGATGCCTCCATTTCTGCAACTGTAATTTCTCACTCTACCCTTTACGAATTAGAAGTCTCTATTCAACCAATTTCCTTCACTGTGTGAAATTTATGTCAGGAAACTTCAATTATATAACAAATGTATTCAATGCCAAACTCTCAATGATTAGCATCCCATAAATTGGCTGATTGTGAACCCGATGCAATCATTTAATAAGAGTCCTCTGCTTCATTTTTGAAATTTGATATGACAACGGCTCATAGACACAAGTCTCCCCAATGTAATTTTATGTTGGTGCCATCGGCATAACTCTCTCCCTTTCTTGGATACACTGAGATTACTTGTTGATCAACATATGTTGACTTGATGATTTTCACAGCATCCTGATTTCTTCTTACTCATCGGGATAACATAAGTCGATGGCCTCTCTTCCTGCTAATCGGGGCAAGTTATCCCGTTAGTTTCATCGCACATCAAGATAGTTTAAAATATGTTCAAGCGGTGGGCATAATTTCCTTGATGTCTTTTCCCTCGGCGTAGCTCCTCCTGATACGTTATGTCTCCTCAACATAAGCTTTGCCAACATTCTCATCGAGATACGGATAACTTTAAGAAACCAGCCCCTGGGCAACTGTGTAAAATCCTGGCGAATCAAAGATTATTTTTGGGGGAAAATTTTCATATTGATGGCGAATTTTTTTTTCAAAATAGGGAAAAAAATTATTTTTTATTAGCGATTTTTTTCTAGGGTACGAAAATTCCATAAATTTCTGGCGAATAATACCTTGTTCTATGGGGAAAATATATATTGTAGGAGATGAATAATTTTTGTTAAAAGGAACAAATATATAATTTTATGGGCGAAAATTTTTACTCCGAAGGAAAAATTATTTAAATGTATTGGCGATTTTTATCCAGCGCTTGAAAATTATTTAATTTGTTTTGGTGAATATTTTGTTATTTATGAAAAAATATATAATTTATTGGCGATTTGATGAATTCATTGCCATTAATAGACAAGGCACATCACATTGAGTTTGGAATCTGCACAATGTATCAATAAGTGTGGCCTCTTTGACACGTGAAGGGTGACACATACCTAAAATCCATCAATGATTTTAAATCGTTCGATGATCATAGACCAATGGCTGAAGTTTTATTTCGGCCCAATTTTCTGAAGAGAACCTCACCAGAAAGTGCCTGGAATGGAATTAGATTCAACAGACACGTATCAAATGTCACGAATCACGATCGATAATTTTGGTCATTTAATATATATCTATTCACTTACTGCAATCCACTCTGTCCCCATG
Source organism: Cryptomeria japonica (assembly GCF_030272615.1). Lineage (NCBI taxonomy): Eukaryota > Viridiplantae > Streptophyta > Pinopsida > Cupressales > Cupressaceae > Cryptomeria > Cryptomeria japonica. Next base: position 388,269,522 of record NC_081415.1, read on the forward strand.
ACTTCCAATGTGGTACTTGCCAACTTGGTACTAGTTTATAGCTATTTCCAATTTCGCACACTCGTGCATTTATGGGAAAGATTTGCAGAGATACGAAAGATTTTAAAAAAATTAAAGCAATTAATATGGTTAGAGAAGTAATTATTATAATCAAGAGCTTCAATTATTTATATACAATCTTTGCTTCTTTCATCTTCAATTAGCCTTTTCCATTTGGTAGATAAATCGTCAGAGCTCATGATATTTAAATTCTTCCTTTGGTTTAGGTTTATAGGCTCAGGCTGTTTAATTTGTTAATCTGATTTCTCAAGATGGACACTCCCATCCACTTGAGAAGCATTTCTGCAGTGGACTAGAGGGCCTTTCTAGGCTCCGTGAGAGACCCAACCCTCCAATCAGTCTGCAAGGAGGTTGGTTTGTTCACCAATGAGGTTGTGCGGATGGTGATGGGCAGAGAGTTTCTGCGAAACGAAAATAGATACCATGTTAACACGGACATTACATCTTGGTTCTTGGCATCTCTTCTGGACCTCAGAGGAGACAAGGTGGATATGTTGATGCTGTTGAGGAAGGCTTTTAAGGAAGACTTCCTTGGGAATGACATTACTGTTGTCGTCCTTATAGAAGTAGGGGTGGGGAACCCTTGGGTGAGTGAATTATCTAAGCTTCTCCTTCTTGACCAAACAGTGCCAGTGGTCAAGCAACTGTTTCTCCTGAACCTGAATGTGGAGCACTTGACGCATCACATGAAATGCGCATGGATTGGCAGGACTTCCTCCGAAAATGGTTGCTCCTGGATGACTTTCCAAACTACATGTGGCTTGAAGAATTCTCTCAAATTAGGTTGTCTGAAGAATTCTACATGAAAGGAGGGCCAAATTCTTAGGGCAAAGTTGTAAATCATCCACTACCTGTGCCCTATCCCCGACCCCCTAGTAGTTTTTTTTTGCCTATGTCCTCGAAACCTCATAGGCTCAGTGGCTCACTCATTTTTTCTTTTAAGTTTTTGAGGGACTCAAGTCTCAGACGTAAAAATTGTAAATTTCCAAAGCATAAATATTAATGATAATTTTTCAAATTCCAATTTGTTTCAATTTGCCTCTTAGAGTCTTATGGATATAAAAATGCTTTCTATAATTCTATTTCATTTTTATTAATGAAAGTTTTTCAAATGCTTTTTGTCTATGGGCTACGTTATTTCAATATTTTGTTAAACAATGGAAATAAATTTAATATTGTGATCTTTTTTATGTAATGCTTCTTCCTCTATATTTAATGTATAAAAAAAAAATCAGTTCGTTCCATTAATTATTTGTACATTGATTATGGTTGATTATAATTTTATAAATATATATAAAAAATAAATTTATCTTGCGAAAAACAAGTGAATTAAAACTTAAAGACCAACTTACTTCTTGTTGAAGTTTTGAACTAGTGCATGCGTGGATTGGTACTGGGTACATGCTATGATTTATAGTTAATATTGTATCATAATGAAGAAATTTGAGACATTTATGAAGGGTAGATGGGATCCCTTTCATGGAAGAGAACCAAGGGAAAGGATGTCCCAACTTCACACAAAATTGATCTGAAGTAGGTTTTAGGAATGATAGAAAAAATGACATCTAAGCACTTAGTACCAACCTTAACAGGAAGAGTAATAGAACCTATAGTAGGACAAGAGAAACCATCTAAGATCTTAACCACTAAATTAAATTTATCATATCAATATGTTACTTCATGTAATTATAAAGTATAAAGATATTCTTAACTTATTACTTTCACCATACATGTTGGATCAATCATCAATGAGAACCCCTCGTGAGAGTATGTCTTTGATCTTTGCAGGTGATATATAGACTTATAGTGGACCATCAAGTGTTTCAAATTTCAATAGTCTCACTAGGAATCTAGGATCAAAGGTAATGCATATTGTATAGGTCCTTAGGTGCAGGTTTATCAATAAGATTCACCACATTATTTATCAATAAAATTATATTAAATTAAAATTTATATTAAACTAAATTTATGTTGAACTTTTATATATATTTTTAGTCTTTATTTATTTATTAAATTAAATTAAATTAAAATTTATATTACACTAAATTTATGTTGAACTTTTATATATATTTTTAAATTATTTTTAAAAATTATATATCCTAAACATATTTTTAAAGAATATTGTTAAACTTTAAATTAATATTTTAGATTTAATATTGAATGTTTTCTTTTTTATATTAAACTTTTACCTTTCAAATTGTATATCAAAATTTATATTTTTATTTAGTTATTTTTTTTATTCTAGAAACTAAGTTTCATGTTCTATACTATTTTTGAATTTCATATTTTTACAAATAATATTAACATTATATTTAATAGTTATCTCAACCTATTGCACATCTTTAAATGTCTCTTATTATGGGACCCACAACATCTGACAACAGTCCATTGGATGAGAAAAGATCAACGACTTAGGGTGGATTTCGGCCCGAATGTGGGAAGTGAACACATTTGTGAGAACTTTGCCCGGAATTGAACGGTTAAAATTTAATTAAATATAATTAAGTCTATAAAGCTCTTTTTCAGGCGGAAGTTTAAAATTTTACATGATTAAATAGACAAAAAACAGTCCCGAAAAGTGACACGATTATGGTGACGTGCCCGAAAAATGGAAAATTCGTGGGACCCACGACATCTGACAACAGGTACCATCGTCCGTTGGATGAGAAAAGATCAATGACTTAGGGTGGATTTTGGCCCGAATTTGGGAAGTGAACACATTTGTGAGAACTTCGCCTAGAATTGAACGTTTTAAAATTAATTAAATATATTAAGTCTATAATTATAAAGCTCTTTTTTGGGAGGAAGTTTAAAATGATTAAATAGACTTAAAAAATAGTCCTGACTCCTGAAAAGTGACTCGTGTGTGGTGACGTGCCCGAAAAATGGCAGAAGTCATGGGGCCCATGACATCTAACAAAGGTAACATCGTCCATTGGATGAGCAAAGATCAACGGTTTACGGTGGATTTCAGCCCGAATGTAGGAAGTGAACACATTTGTGAGAACTTCGCCTGGAATTGAACGTTTTAAATTTAATTAAATATACTTTAGTCTATAAAGCTCTTTTTCGGGCGAAAGTTTAAAATGATTAAATAGACTTAAAAAATAGTCCCAAAAAGTGACTCGAGTGTGGTGACGTGCCCAAAAAATGGCAGAAGTCATGGGACCCACGACATTTTACAACAAGTACCATCATTCATTGGATGAGCAAAGTTCAACGACTTAGGGTGGATTTGGGCCCAAATGTGGGAAGTGAACACATTTGTGAGAACTTCGCCCAAAATTGAACGTTTTACATTTAATGTCCTCGGAATTTAGACTGAAAGTGAAGTAATGAATGTTTTGTCCTTCGGCAGCGAATAGATATTAATAATAATTAATAAAATTACAACATGATTCTAGATATTTTGCCCTAAGTATTACTTTTGTACTTTTCAAAGTTTTCAAAATAAGTGACTCATAAATCATAATTGTATTTCATTTCATGGAAAAACTAGTAAATTGAGGGAGATTCTGAAATAACTACTAGATTGAGGAATGCAAGTTGCAACAGAGATTGTCTGCGCCAATCTAGTGAAATAGAAATTTTGGGTAAAATCTAGAACACATCCCACCTTTTTAAATATTTTTTAATCACGTGGTCCAATTTGAGGGTTAACACTTTTCAAGTTTGTATCTAGCATTATTTTGAATTATTAAAAATAACAACGATGGAGAAAATGGGAAGCAATAGTTCAACAGGAAGCCAAGTGAAAAAAAAAATATACCTAACCGAATTGGTTAAAACACCAGGTTTCATTAATTAATACCATGATATTTATGGCCTTGCTATCCATGGTGAAAAGCATATCATAGATATTAGATATGCATTGTCTAATAAGGCGGCAGATCCATCCAAGGCAAAATTTATTGTTTTCAACGTAATGTTAAAACTAAGAACAAATAAAATCGCATTGTGGGATGCTAGATTAGGAAGCATGGTGTTACTTGAAGTATTCCCTTGCCCTAATTTTGTCATGCTCTACGCCAAAAATTATGATGAAGATAAAAAAGCAAGTGTCAATAAAAATACAAAAGAGGAAATTCTATCCATAAACGTGAGATAATTTGCTCGTTTGTTGAACCTATGGTTTGAAGCACAAAACTCAAATGTCCAAATTGACCTAGAAAAGCTGGCAGAGAATTATGAGAGTCTCGATTCAAGTCGTAGAGATTCATTTATTAAAGCTCTAATAAAGCATGGTGCTCAGTTGGATCAGAATCACAAGCCTCCTTATGATTCTAACATATTTGTTCCATGGGTTGGGGATACTATTTCCTTGCTCTCATTTTGCCTGGGATTGGAAAATGATAGGGAAGTGGGTGCAAGCCTTCTTGAAATGATTTTTAGGATCCATTGTGTAGGTCAGCCAGTAAGATATAATTTTATTGAGCACATTGTTCAATCCATGCAAAAAAATTTACTAATGATAAAAAAAGGTTCCTGTAAGACATTTAGGTTCTCATCCTACTTGTGCTATCTCCTTCTATCCAAGTATCGTGCAATATTCGAGACCAACAATCATCAAATTGTGAACTATAAGATTAATGAGAAGACTCAAAATAGAACAAAGTATCTAATATATGAATGGACACCAAAGATAAGGATGCATGATAACAGAAAGAACTACAACCATTTTGTAGACTTCTTTTTGGCATCAAGGTATAATGAAATTACTAGCACTCCAATGCCTATATTGCATGTGTCTTGTAGAGATTCAATTCAACTCAGAAGTCAAATACAATTGGCTGATTGGTTCTTCATGGAAGAATACACTGTGTTAAGGTTTTACGGATCAACAATAAAACCATACAAACTTCCAATACATGTGACAGAGAGGGTATTTGCATTGAAATATGTATGGTAGTTGGAGAGCACAGATAGGCACTTCCATGGTCAGCAAAAGAAGAGCATATTTCCTTCCTTGCCTTTCTCATGTGGAGGTTTCACATTTGAGAGAAAAGCATTCAATGTGGCACATGATTTTTTGACACTTTTTAGCTTTGGTGATGAGGGTCTCTGGCAGTATGATCCAATTGGTATAGTTCAAGAAAGGGTTAAGAATTATGGGAACTCTTCAGTATTATGTCAACATGAAAATAAACCATTGCTAGAAAATATTAGAAACATGGACTCCTGGGATGAGGTAAAAAAAGAGATGGAGAAAATTTCCGCTGACAATAACATTTCAACAGTAGAAATGTCATCACAACTTATGGCATTGCACACACAGAGGACAATAGAGGATGGCTAGGGAATCCAAAATAGGAGGTCCTATAATTTCTACCAAAAATCTGCTAATCCATCTAACAAATCTATTCCCAAATCAATTATGCAAGAATGTAAAGAGAGTTATTGGACTCAAACCAAAATAAATTATTTTTGGACTATGAGGAAGAATATCGGTGAACCAAAGACCAGTGCAAAATTTGAGACCATTGACGAGGATGAAGAGTTTCACAAATTGTGGAATATGGAGCATCCCACAACAACATATGATGGGAGTGAAGATGATGATGAGTATGAGGTTGATCCCACTCCAACAACTACTACAGTCCCTAAAATATTAGGTGGAGTCAATGAGTCCATGAGATAAAAATATAGCAAAGGGGCAAACATTGTGGAAAAAATGGGTCTTGAAGGTGGTGGTCTAGGTCCCAGAGGAGAAGGCATTTGGTATCCACTTGAGGTACAACTTCCATCAGATTCAAAATCAAAAGCTCTGTTAAACCAGTCATTGGACTTGATTCTTCAGATTCATTGTGGAAAGGTACTACTCATTACCCTCAGGGTCCACCTACTTTTGTTTCAGGTTCAAATCCACAACCACCACCACATCATGGTATTCCTATTGGTGGTGAATCAAGTGCCACTACCACTAGTGGGGAATCTGGGGATAGTATTCCTATTATTGTTCAATAAAGTGTTGTTGTGATTGGTGGGGTTGGCATGGGTACTACTACTAATACTACTATATCAAGTGCCACTGACACTACAAATCAATCATTTGCAGCCTCAGATCACACACCTCAAAAGATTATGAAAACTACACATGAAAGTGTCGGTGGGACAGGATCAGGAAAGGTTGTTGGTAATCCTAGTAATGCATTAGTTAAAACCATAGGCATAAGTGGAACTAGAGCCTCTGTTATTCCTATGTCACCTTTCAAACATTCAATTGCTTCAGCAAGACCAGATTTTCATTTTCATAATTACTATGAAAATTTAGAACACACAACAAAAGCAAATAAATAAAAAAAGAGAGCATTTCATAGGGTTGCTTTGACTGAAGTTTTAGATGAACAACCTGCAAGGAATAGGGTATTTCCAACATATGACCCACACAAAGATATGATGGAGTTCATGGTTGTTATGCCCCCAACTAAAGAAAAAAATCCACCACACAGTCAGATAGATCCCTCTGAATTTCAAGTTAGCACCCTCCAAATGGATTTTTTCAAAGTACATAATGTGGACTGTTGGGACTAATTAAAACTGAGTCAAGTTTATAGGCCCATTTCAAAAATTTACCCGGCATTTCTGAATGATTAAAATAAGTCAATTTGAATGGCCTAGTTAGCAAGGGGGTAAAATGGAGCCAGTTGATTTTCAGAGGGTAAGGCTCGGGATTCATGTCCCACACCTTTCATTTGGCCTATTCAGTGATGTGCAACTTTTAGAATTCAATTTGGATAAGTTTATGAGGTACCCAGTTTGAGGGGTGAGCTGAAAGTGCATTTTAGGCACAAATGCAGTTTTTATTGAGTAGCCTACTTTGAGCGATTACATCTTTTGCCTTGTTGATCGTCATGGAGAAATTCAAAATGGATTCAATTGTATGCATTAATGTGAGTCAGCCTACAAAATTTTAGGTCTTGACGAATCCATTTGCTCAGTTTTTGAAGCCAAATCCGTTTGCAGTTTGTATGTTTTGGCAAGTCCCTATTTCGACAGCTAGTCGGAGCCCTGTTTCACATAAGTGTAAAAGTTGCCTCAGTAAGCATCATGTCAGAATTTTTGTTCCAGGCTAATTTTGGTATAAATGATGAGCTATGTTTCAAATTTCAAGCCTTTATCAATCCGTTTGATCGGTTTTCAAAAGAGCTCATTTTGCCATCAAATTTAGTTATCCACACTCCAGTGTTATATCAGTTAATGTAGCTGTTTTGGTGAGTGCACCATTTGCATCCTATCAGTCTGGTGATCAAACTAAGAATTTAAAGATTTAATATGTACTTTAAGGTACCTATGTTTCAAATTTGAGGGCCTACAGAGGTTGTTTGATATTTTTGAGAAAGGCGTCATGTGTTGCCAGGACATTGACTTCATCAGGTCCGCAGTGTCGACAAAGCCAGTTGGGCATTTTCAGAAATTAATATCTCTTCACTCGGGACTCTTCTTGAGAAACCGTTTGGTAGAAGTCATCCTTGTATATCAGAGTACACACCTGTCAGACGACGAGCTCTAGAAAGGTGTTTTGACCACATTGAAAATTACGTCTTCGCGATTAAATGCAAAAATTGTGGCGTAATCGCCTGAAGGTTGTAAAATGTGGATTAATGATCCGAAAATGATGCCGATCATTTCCAGAGGTATGTTTGAGGTCCGTGAAGATATTCCAGAGGCCAGTAGCTTGAAAACGAAATTTTTTTAGTCAGACCCACTTTGAGGCCCGACCTGGCTCATGCCCGTGCATTAATTGCATGGCGAAATGGTCTTAATTCAGAGTAATGTATATCAATGTTAGCCTGACTGTAATTCACCAGTAGGATGGAGAGAGGCGACTTCAGTGTACTTGTTGTTTATGGATTGATGGATATATATTTGAAATGAAAATGTATAAGCCATAAAAAAAAAAAGTGTTTGATGAACTAGATGCTGCTGGCCATTTTTCCAATGAGATGCCATATTGCCCAATAATGCATGGACTGATTTAGGCAGCCATTAAAAAACTCTCAGCAAATCCAATTGATGGATTAGAACCTTCAGCAAAGTGGTAAATGGGCAGCATAGTGAATAGTAAATGCAATTAAATTGCAATGTCTTCCCTCCAATGGCAGCATAGAAGTTGAAAGAGGGCATCATGAACTTTCTGGCAAATGAAAATTGCCATTCCTTCCTCTCATATACAGCAGCCCCATGGTGAAATTTCAAGAAAATGTCATTCTTAACTTCCCAGCCAATGCCTTTGGCTGGTGTAAAGCCAAATTCCACAACCTTCCCAGCATTCTCCTTGCTGTGTATGATGGCTGGGAGTGCAATTTAAAACTCCCAAACAAATGCTAAATGGCAGATGTAAAGCATAAATTCACAACCCCTGTTGTGTTGGCTTTAATTTATAAACTCCAAGGAAAATTGTAAGTTGCAATCAACAGTAAGAAGGACCAATGAAACTTCAGATAGATGCAAATCAGCAAGTGTAAGTCAATTTTTTCATTCACATGGAAGTCAATGTGGAAATTTAGAGGGCAGCGTTGAAATATTGAATTAAATGCAATTAACAGCAGTTCAAAACCTCAAGCAATTCCTCACGTGGCTTTCTAAACCAGCAAGCAAATCAAAATTGGCAACCATGGCAATTTTTCCTCTTTGTTGTAGCTAATCACATGGCTGTATGGAAGTCAATAAACTTCAAATTGGCAGCAATTGAAACCATTCAAGCAACATTCTCCCTTCACGTGATCTCGAAAGGGAGCAAAGGACATGGTGAGTGAAGAGGAAAACAAAAGAAATTCCAAGCAAATCAATCAAGCGCCATGAAAGTCTCAGGCAAATCTCCAAAAACGCAGCTCCAGGCATAAGCCTTAATCCCACATTGGCTAGGAAATGGTCTTTTTTAATATTTATATGCAATGCTCCACAATAGTATAATGTCTAAGCCTTAAAGGCTTTTGACGGATGGTGCTTGATGGCACCCAAGGTGGGCCCACACGCGAGCACATTTCTCGAGGCGATAGAGGAGATGACTGAGCGATGACTAGGTGGACCCCACGTAGGCATGCTTCTCGAAGCAGACAGGCGAAATTTTGTAGAGGAAGGTCGGCTTAACGAGTGAGCAAGTTCGAGATGGATCAACGGTGCGCGCTATTTCGCGAAAGGAAGATGCACGCGAGTTACACCCCGCGAAGTTGCGAAAGCCAGGTGGCGGGTACAGTCAGCAGTCCAGCAGGCGGGTCCCGGTGAGATGGCAGTCTAGTGGCGATGACGTGGTGCTGAGGTGGTGTACACGTGACGGCCAAGTGGCAGTGATAAAGCAGATGATGTGGCAATGATGAGGTGTCATCCTAGGTGGCATTCGGTCAACCCTATCGACCAATCGGAGGCCACCACGTGGCAAAAGCGTCAGGACCAAATGGAGGCAAAAAATCAAAATTAAAATGAATAAATGATATAGTTTAAACTATATTAAATTTCGAAAAATTTAAATGACTGAGCACAAACGGGAATTAATTCACCCAGGGTCTAAATTTTGGCCAAAATATAAAGTGTTATATGTTTTCAGAAAGCTCTCGGAGTGAGGAATCCAATTATGAGGTTAATTTTGACAAATGTGGGATATTTTGGAAGTAGTATCCATGAGAAAAAAATTTAGTTAGAGGGGAGACAATTGGCAATTTTTAGTTGTAGATTTGATTCTCTTCCTTCTCCTTCTTATTCCAAATTCTTCTCAGTTGCAAGGGTTCCAGAATTCTGTGAGGAAGTGCTCCAGTTTTCATGGCTTCCATTTTCTGAAATTCTTGACCCAAACTTGTAAAGTTTTATGGATCTATTCAGGGTATAGAGGCTACATTGTAGGATGACAAATTGTTTTCTAGTTGCAGGTTTTACTTGTGTCAGGCATGAGTAAATTTCCCATGATATTGTCTCTGTGTATGCATTTAATTGTTATGAATTGAATCCTCAAGGAGGATTATAATTTGTCATCTCAAGGAGATTGTATGATTGTTTGTAGGCATTCTTCAATGAAGAGTTTAAATTCTATAATCAGTCATAAACAATGGAATGTGTCCCAGATCTGATAATTTTATGAATGGATTGATTAATGCATTAGTACAAGGTATTAATGCAGGGATATGTTGTAAGGAAAACCAATTTGCAGCTGTGATTAACATTTTGTAGTTCTGTGTGTGTGACTCTGTTGCCTAATGAACAAGGCACTGGTCTTTGATAGATTTGGGGATGGTTTCAGATCAACATTTTAAAAGACAAATCTATTTCCCTTTATGTGTAGGGGTGTGTTCTTTTCATTCCAAGCTCTATTTTCATTTATGATTTATACAGATCTAACCAATCTGTAATGTATTTCTAGATTTGGTGAGCTTGTGAAATGATCTATCTGCTTAGTGTTGATGCAGTTATGTGTTTGTAATTGTTGTATTCAAAGCATCAAAGGTATACCCGCCTAGGTTTTGCAGAGCCTGAAGAGTAGAATGATTCATATCCTTGTCATGTTGTCCAAGCCCTGGTGTGTTTCATAGACTGAAATTGGCCATTTCATAGAAGGATTGCAGGTATACTTGGGTTATCACTTTTGGTGAACAACATGGACAAAATTAGTGTGTCAAAAGGACTAATGAAGTGGTCTACACTTTACTGCTAAAGGTGGAGAGAGAAAAAAATAAACTGGAGAAACAAATAGAAAAGTTACAACATACCTGGCAAATGAAAATCAAAGAGGAAAGAAACAGATAACAAGTGCAATGATTTACAAAAGAGGATAAAAAATGCAGGCTCTGTAGTAGAAATTGTAGAGAAGGATAAGATGGATGCAGAATTGGAGGACCTGAGAGAAAAACTGGCTAAAAGCAATAAAAAATTGATGAGGAAAGAGCCAGTTTTCAAAAATTATACAAAATTTATGAGTCTGCTGCTACCGAACTAAGAAAAACACAGGACCTATTGGATCATGAGAAGGAAAATGAAAAACATTTGAAAGAGGAAGTACAGGAAGAAAGAAAAAAATGTGCATAAATGAAAGAAGACCTGCACAATGCAAATGATAAAATTAAAACTTTGGAGGATAGATTGAAAGATAATATGAAAAATATAACAAAGTATATACAAGAAAATATTTGGCAACAAATAATGCAGAGGAATGACAAGTTGTGTGAATGGTTTGAATTGAATGAAAGTTTGAGAGTAATTTATATGAAAATCAAAGGGCACTTTGAGAAGAGCATACATGTTTATTCAAAAGAGGATATGACAAAACAAATTCTACAAGTAGTCTATAGTACCAGTGACAACTACTTGGCATCCAAGGGAATTAAGAGCCACATTGATGCCATAGTTTAGACATCATCTATCATTCAAAAATGCTAGAAACTAAGGGAAATATCAGAAGTTGTGGATAAATGTGGCAAAAAGATATTGAAGCTGCAAGAAAAGAAAACTAATTTGATTAAACTTGGTTTGCCTAAGACTGTTGACCCATCAAATAAATTCATTGGAAAAGAAGCTTACAAAAAAAGAATGAAGATAAAAATGAAGTCTGATTTAGACTTGCTTCCTAAGGACACAACTCCCCAAAGCTTTCTAGAATTCATCCAACCATTTACAACTCTGAATTTGGTATTGGGTGAAACAGTGATGTCAAGTCACTCTTCTAAATATGGAATGTTGATGAAGTTACAGTTGACTTTCCATAGTTTACATAATATTGACCTTCCATCAGATGAAGAGTGGAGCACCCTACAAAAACTGGCACATAAATCTTTAAAATCATAGTATGTATTGCACAATTTTCTTCTTTTACTCTTGCTTTCAAGGTTTTATGTTTTTTCAGTTTGGAATTTGGCATCGCTTGAAATAATTCTGGAATCTATTTTATGAATAGGAAAAAACCAACACTCGCTATTGCTAAATTGCTAATCTAGCCTATGAATCTATGATGCACAATGCAAAATTCAGCTTGTAAATTTGTATTCTCAAATTCTCCCAAGCTTTAACATTTCCACATTTCTCTATTTCTGATTACTAGGTTTTGGGCACTTCTATTATCTATATTTAATTTGTCATGGCATGAATTAATATTTAATTTTGAACTCTATTTTTTGAATAGGAGACATCAGACATGTAGCAGTTGTTAAATTGCTAATCCGGCCTATGATGGCCATGTAAATCTGTGCTGAGTTTGTGATTTTGATTTTGAGTCTTCACATGTTGCAATTCGACCTGAAGCTATTGTTGCTCCCTTGTTTCTATAAAAGGGAATTCAGGGTCATTTGCAAAGGGTTTTCGAAACCTTGTATTGACTTTTGCATGGAGAATCACACAGATTGGTGTATTACTATTGAATAAATTGTATCATATGACTATATTTTGAAAGAATTAATGAAAATCTAAGTTCTCGACATGTTACATTACCAGACATGGTTCTGAAATGTATTACTATTGAATGAATTATATCATATGGCTATATTTTATTACCAAACATGGTTCTGAAATGTATTACTATTGAATGAATTGTATCATATGGTTCTGAAATGTTTCACATAGATTTTAGACTCAAACATGTCTAAATAAACAATAAACATCTTTGTATCAATAAACACATTATGGTCTTTTATTATGCTATTTTAAATCTGGAAATAGAAAGTTGAAAAATACAATTACAAATCAATATTAAATTCTAATTGCAAAAAGTAATATGCTTTTGTAATATGAATGATGAGATACAGTAAGAAGATTAATAAATATCAATCTCTTACAGTTTCCATTCATCCTCATCAAATTCAGAGCTTTCTTGATTCTTGTCTATGGTTTCTTCACTCTGAGTCTCCATACCTTCGTTGAACTACATCTCAATGCTACCAGTAGGTCCAGTACATGAGTCAATAGTCCCACCGACACTTTGGTTTGAAGTGTTTCCCAAACCTCTTCTTTCACATTTGGACCTCCAAATTTGCAGTGCCCTATCGTAAGGAAAAATGTGGACATCATACCTAGATGTATAGAGCCTCAAGCAATTTCCCAATTTTTTGTCTAGTTTGTTTCTTAGATTTGATTTTAGGAACCCCAAAGAACTGAAAAACTTTCTCATCTTCCACTAAACCCAATATCATGGTAAGACATAAATCAGAAAGCTTCAAATATTCTAGCATTGAATCACGCAACATTGCATTCTTGCCATATTGTTCTCTCATAGTGTATGCAAAATGAGATGATTGCTCTTGAAGATGAGTTTCATCTAATATTCCATTTATAGTTACTCCATTCAATTCTCTGGATATGCAAAATTGTTTTATCAAAGTCAGTAGCTTACTTCGAAAATGAGTTGCCACTAATACATTTGGACTAGATTTCTGACTGAGGTTTCCGACGGAGAAGGTATATTGTGGCCAAATTTGATTTTTTTTTTGAAAAAATGCCCGCATTCATCGTAATTCTGATGGCAATTACCCATTTGGTTTCGAGTTTGTTATAATTCTGACGATAACGGCCATAACAAAATAAAAAAAGAGGTGGGGATTTCATTTGTGAATTGCAATCCCGTGTAGGCATCTGTGGCGACTTCAACCCCCAAGAACATCAAACCCGCGTCGAAGGCAATCCCATGTAGGAGGTAGATTCAAATTGCCCTAGTTTTTAATTTCATGTTGCAAAAAATATACATGTGGTGGTTAATTGTCCTAGTTTAATCTCGTAAAACCATAGAACTGTGATTGAGGAGTAAGCGTTCAATTTTGTATCAGCAATCCCTTCCTCCCGTATATGCACGTGTTGATTGTTCACATGAGATCACATCTCTTTGCGGCATCGTATCAAACAATTCACGAGCCTTGTCCATGTATCCACATTTTGCATTCATGTCAAGCAGGGCATTTGCAAGTACAACACCTAACAAAATTCCTCTATCCGTTATGCTTTGATGGATGTCCATACCCTGTTCCAAAGCTCCCATTTTTGCACAGGCAGGGAGGATGCTGGCAAAGGTTGTGGAATTTGGCTTTATGCCTTCCAATTTCATTTGCTTGAAAGTGTCTAAAGCCTTTTCGACAAATCTATTTTGTGCATATCTAGCAATCGTTGCAGTCCACGAGACAACATTTCTTTCAGGCATTCTATCAAATAGTTCACGTGCCTTGTCTATGCTTCCACATTTTGCATACACGTCTACCAAGGCAGTTACAACTACAACATTTGACAAAATTTCTCTATCCTTTATGCTTCGATGAATGTCCATACCCTGTTCCAAATCTCCCATTTTGGCACAGACAGGGAGGATAGTAGCAATGGTCATGGAATTTGGCTTTACACCTGCCGATTGCATTTTCTTGAAAGTTTCTAAAGCCTTCTCAACAAATCCATTTTGTGTAGTTGCAACTACATCTGACAAAATTCCTCTATCTTTTATGCTTTGATGGATGTCCATACCCTGTTCCAAAGCTCCCATTTTGGCACAGGCTGGGAGTAGGCTGGCAAACGTAACTAAATAAATGCAATGATCAGCTCCAAAGACATCAAACCACTACTAACAAAACCAAGAGTCTAAAACATGATAGGGTAATAGTGTGAGCTGTCTTGAAATAAAATATTTTATTTTCAATTTCAACTAAAACATAATTACTCAGCCATTTAATGTTATTAATAAGTGTTTAATTTATGAAAGAGATAAATGGTTGGCCACAAGTACATGAGTTAGTAAATGCACACAAATAAGTGAATTTGATATTCAAAACTATCTACAATGAATTCAATTCTTGTCCATTAGTCATTTATGTTTGCAATAAGCATCTTTCTTTGTTTTTCTTAATCTTTATTCATAGTTATGTGCATATTTCACATTCTATAGTTAGGATATATCAATTGCTATAGCTGAACACTAGCTTGATGTTTGTGTTGTGGTATAGATGCGTGGAAACATAATTATGGGATTGTTATATTATAGAGATCATAATTCTAGATATCACATATTAGTTATAGCTCTTCTTGGATTGAGTCTAAAGTTGACATACAGTCATAAAGCCATTATTAGCAGATCTATCCATTTCTAGTAAAGACAATTGAGAAAGTCATTTTGATATTGAGAGTTTCTTATCTATTTACCTATTGATCATTATTAAGCCATAATATTTAGGTCTATTTATCTCTCTTGCAAAACCTCTGTAAGTGTCCTAGATTGTCCCTACTACTCACTCTTCAATTCAGAAAAATGGAGTTCTAAAGATTTGTTGCATAGGATGGTGTTGAATGTATCAACAAGGCTAGCATGTAAGGCATGTTCAAGCTTCCACTTGTACAACTTACAACAAATGATTTGTTGATAGAAAAAATTCTTGAAATAGGGATACAATTGAAAGACAAGTAAGTACACACAAACCTCCTCAGTTGAAAGTAAAATCTGTGTATAAAAAGAGTACATTGAATCCCAAATTATAAACACAATAGAGATACCGATGGAGACTTAATTGGATGTAGCATGTCCCACCAAAGTTGTTAGAGTATGCTAAGCTAGTACATAATGTTTCGTAAAGCCACATTAGTATTTTACCCAGATCATTATCTACCAAAACTAACTATAGTAATCCTTTTGAGGATTAATTTCATGGTGCTAGATCTTCATTTAGTTCCACTTCTTGTTGGAGAAAAGAATGGTTATTTCTTGAGGTAGATGAATATCCCATCAACAAAGGACAAGACCCTTTCTAGAATATAAAAAATTCTACTCCAACAAAAGATCATGGGGGTTTCACTAGAGATATTGAATAAGAGATAGACTTCTACAACTACATTAAAAGCATTGGCATGTTCTTCATCTATTGATGTAAACTCTCTGTGATGCCACCACAACCAACAAAGGTGTAAAAAGTTGTTTGCAATGCATGGATTTTTAGGATTGTCCTTTGAGAAAATAGAATTAAAGTATGGAAGCAGAATCTACCAGCTCCCGAGAGAAAGACCATGTCAGACAATAATTTCTATTTTCTTGCCTGTGAAGAAAGACCATGTCAGACAATATCAACGAACAACAAAATAAGGAGACAATTGCTAGATTGTGGTCTAACTTGAAAAGAAAAGGTGATGGAAAATGTTATTGTCCATGCAAAATTTGTAAGGGGTTAAAGACTAGAAGACTTTCAGTCAAAACAGCGAAGAAACATTGTAGGTTGCATGGTCACATTGAAGGTGGACATGATTATCATCCATTGGTAAGTTTTTCATTATATCGTTTTGACAATTTATATACATAATAAATCACGTGATGATAAGATCATGATCATGGTTTATTTATGTATATCAATTTTATATAGGTCGAGCACCCCGAAGCACATGGTATGGATCAAAACAACCCTAAGAATATGGTTTTCGAAGTGGATGAACATGGAGGTGTGAATATCGAAGCTGAAGATAATGATCCCATGGAAGATGACGATCATGAGCCAGAAAACACAATTGAAGATGATGGTACAAATACATTGATCCATGACTCATTTAGTACTCGCGCAACTGATCATGATGATGAATATGACCTTGATGTTGTTCATGATGTCCCTCTACTTGAGAAGGCATCTGAGGCCCTTTATGAAGGCTCGCAGGCAACTCTTCTCTCCGTTGTATTGTTGTTGGTGAACTTGAAGGTTATGAATGGTTTATCCAACATAACAATGTCACGTATGTTAAGGCATGTCATATATGTCATAATAAACTGTGAGTCATGTTGTACCATTAATATTCTTTATTATAACAAATTATATTTTGTTGCTGTAGATTGATAGGTGAGTTTTTGTTACCACCATCAAATATTCTACCTCGCTCATACCGAGAATTATCTGTCGTTATGAAAGATATTGGAATGGAGTATCAAGCAATAGATGCTTGTCCCAATGATCATATTATATATCACAAACAACATGAATTTTGAACTGAATGCCCTGAATGTCATATAAGTAGATATCGAACAAATCAAATAACAAAAAGGGTTCCTCACAAGGTTCTTCGCTATATTCCCATTATTCCACGTATGCAATGATTATTCAAGTGCACTAGCTTGGCACAATTTATGGATTACCATGCACACAATAGAAGTCAAGATGACATTATTCGAATGCCTGCTGATGGTTCAACATTTATGGACATAGAGGAAAAGTGGCCACACTTTAAAGAAGAACCTCGTAATCTCAGGCTTTCATTGGCAGCGGATGGTGTCAATCCATTTGGAGAGATGAGATCTGTTTACTCAGTGTGGCCTATTTTTGTTATCAACAATAACATTCCTCCATGGATGTCAATAAAGAGGGAGCACATAGTGTTGGCAATGATTGTTCCAGGTATTTTATCATTTAAATATCGTCGTCTAAATTTAATTATAAATATTGCAGTAAAATGGTCATAATAATTATGTAATGTTTTTGTTCATTCGATTAGGTAAGTACCAAGTTAAAGATATGAATTTATATATCGAGCCTCTTATCGACAAGTTGTTGGAGTTATGGAATGGTGTCACTATGTATGATGTCTCTAGACCAATAGGACAAAGACAATTTCAATTCTGTGCAATGCTTCTATGGACAATACACGATGCCGCGAGGCTAACACATTTTTGTGGTATGTTATAGTGTTTAAGTTGTGCATGAACATTATAATTCAAAAAATTATCATATTTAATCCAATTATACATTATCTTGTAGGTCTTCAAACAAAGGGAAAATTTGCATGTCCTGTTTGTGGTTCAAAGATGAAATCTCATCATTCAAAAAGTTTAGGAAAGTGGGTGTTTGATGAGTGTAGGCACTTTCTCCACAAAAATCATAAGTATCAAAATACTGAAAAACATCTTTTCAATGGGAAAGAAGAGAATACATCAAAGCCACGAAGGATGACACCTCACCTGTGGAAGTTGGAATATAATAGAATTAATCATCAAGGTAATGTCATTCCATCTATTGGTTTGTCATAAAACATCTTTTCTATTTTGTTTTGTTTACTGATGATGTGATTGATGATCATGAAGGTCGTGAAGGCATAAATGACCACCTTCCTAAGGGAATAAAAAGTTATCCCCGACAATTTAGTAGGTTGCCCTACTACGAGCAGTTACAAATTGTTCATTTGTTTAATAGTATACATATTGGAAAGAATATAACAGAGACATTATGGAAAATATTGGATGGAAGGCGTGACAAAGAAAAAATTGTCAAAATATGTAGTGACATTCAGGATTCCAATCATGCAATGATAAATGTCATTCAATCAAATAGCCATGGAGACCAGATTAATATAAGTGAGCTTCCATGGTTATTAACGGACCAGCAAAGCAATGCTATAAAAGAAGTCATACAAAAAATTTGATTTCCCACAGGATTTGCTGTGAACAGAAACAATCTCATATCAAAGAAAAGTGAATTTGGGCTAGGGATGAAAATGCATGATTGGCATACCTTCATTAAGGTAATTCATGTTCTTGTGTTTTTAGTATGTATTTAAGTACTGAGCATACGTGTACTTTTCATTATGTTACAAAAAAATGAAAAGATAATTTTATAATTGTTGCAGTACGTTCTACCTCTATCTCTCCCATATGACTTCAACAATAATGTCAAGCAAGTCATATATGATCTTGGAAAATACATGAGGTAAGTAGTGATATTTGTTTAGTTCGTTGTATAGATATTATTTTGCGATTTGTTTTACTTCTTATGTAATATATTTTTTTGCGTCTTGAATACCTTGCAGGTGGTTGTCATGTAAAGAAATCCATAAAGACGATACAAAATATTGGAAGAGAAAAATTCCTCATTTAATGTGTGAAATGCAAAAGTGTCTACCTCCAGCTTTTTTCAATGCACAAGAACACTACCTCATACACCAAGTTGAGGAGATTGAATTGTGTGGACCTGTACACACTAGGTCAATGTGGATGGTTGAAAGGCACTTGAAATTTTTGAAGGCTTTGGTTCGACAAAGAGCACATCCTGAGGGTTCTATGGTGGAGGGATATATGGTATGCCAGACTATGGTGTACATTTCTCAATATCTTCCTAAGTTTGCAGCAAAGATCCACGTGGATCGCATTTGGGATCCCAACACCATTAACAAATTCGAAGGGGAGTACTTGACGGGGAAAGGTAGATTGAGGAAAGTGAGAGGTAATTATAAGATGTTATTGTAGTTAATTAATTCTTAATCTTCAAAATATATCGATTGTAAGACGTCTATTTATTTTTTGTATAGTTGGTCGAGAGTGGGATGCACTATATTTATATATTGCAAACAATCTTGATTGGATGATGGTATGGATTGAACATTGTCAACATTCTGGACGCACGTTAACATGGAAAGGTGTGGCTTCATTGGTTAAAGAAGCACATCATAATCAAGATTCCAATGTTACGCAAAGGGAAATTGATTTAGCATATGGTTTAAGAGATAAACAGGTACGTATAAATTTATTAATCACCCATATGTTTATCAACTCACAATGCAATAAATTTTACATGTTTGACATATCGCAGGTCAAACACCACAATGCTATGTGCTACAATGGTCATAAATTTTGCATTAAAAAGTTGGATGACACGAAGAAAACTTGTGATTTTGGCATCACTGCAGTCTTTGAGGTGACAAATATTTCATCGAGAAATGACATTCATCCTCAATAGTCTCAAAATCGATACTATGGCATTTTGGATGATATACTTGAGTGTGAGTTTAATTCCTTCAAATTAGTTTTGTTCGTCATCAAATGGTACAGGCTACGATTGAATAAAAATGATCCTGATAGAACTGTTATTGAACATGATAATGGTTTTTATAGGTCCCGGAGACAACTGAGAGGGGGGGGGGGTGAATCAGTTGTCTAATAAATTCAAACCAAAAACTTATTAACCAACTTAATGCTTAATACCGGTAAATCAGTTAAGTATGCCGGTAGATAGTGTTAACAGTAAATTTTTATACTGGTAAGAATTAATGCATGAAACATAAGCACAAAGTCATCCCCAACACATAAAACCAATATTTGTATGTGGAAACCCTGTAAGGGGAAAAACCACAGTGGGAAACCTTACCCACAATCAGATGATACTACTGCAGATAGTAAGTGTACAAAAGGGGTCTGCACATGCAGAAAGGCCAACAGCCTAGAGCTCACTACTCAATCACAAATGGGAGTCACATTGACTACAGTTGGATGGTTAAATCCAATAAGAATGTACTGCACAAAATAGCATCTTCATATGCTGGATTCAGTACCGGTGTAAAGCTGATATGCTTCTACAAAAACCTAACTTCACCTTCAAATGATGTCTTCATGTATACTGCTGCTTGATCTTGCATATACCTTCACACAATTCTTTTTTCGCATTCCACACTTGATCTTACAAATAAGATCTTACATTTATACCATACCCTAAGACCAATTTTAGTAGGTCGGCTCTACAAGATATTACAATAAAAACATTTTACAAACAATACAATATCCAATGCAATAACTGATTGAACATGTCGACTTAATGCATTTACAACAATAATAAATCATCTCTATAGCGTGCCATGCTGATCTGGAAAAGATAAACCTGCCGGTGTAACCCTAGATAACCTGGACCTATTTGCCGGTAAAAGCAAATATGCAAATAAGAATATACCAATGATTATTACTTCAAAATAAAGTGTCCACATGATGTCTTTGACATTACCAAGTGTCTTCCATGTCATTCCAGGTACCGGTGAAAATTATAGCATGCCGGTTAACCATATACCGGTAATTGTTGCACAGTTTACTATTTGCCGGTGAATGTTGCTGGATCTCCAAAGTAGGTGTTGACATCAATGACAAAACCATACCAAAATACCAACAATCTCCCCCTTTGGCATTTATGGCAACACAAGATGGAAAAACCATCAAAGTGCCAAAACAGAAATGCCAAGTGTAAAACCAACAATCTCCCTAAAGTGACAATCTCTCCCCCTGGGAGCAACATGAGTTATTTTACGTTATCCTGTACCAATTTTCACCATAGATATCTCTCCTCAATTGATAATGTGTTTTTCCATATATCTCTCCCCCTTTGACATCAAATGCCAAAGCTACAAAATTTGAAGTCCATACAAAAATACCAACTACGGGTGAACTCACAAAGCTGGTTCCCACTTTTTGGTACGTCCTGATTTTTCTGAAATCGTACATTTTTTAGAAAATATAATGATTTAAGCTTTAAGATGTCTCATTTGAAGTAATTAATTGAAGAGAGTTAAATCAAAGGCTCTTAGATCATAATTTCTTGGATAGAACCTCTCTACTTCTAAATCGTACTTGCAATGGAGTCTCATTTGCATCTATCAAATGCTAATAAAAAATCAATTTTACATTAGCTTTTGGGGGGTCAAATTAATTCATTTAAAAGTTTTTATTTTAAGTATTTAGTCCTTATTATAAGTTTTCCAAATAGTATAACTTTTAATATATTTAATTTCATTAATATATTTTTATTTTATTTCTTATGAATGTAGGTTTTTCACTGAACATGAACTTCTTTGTTCAATGCATTGGGAAAAATAGTAAACTAATTCAAAAAAATTCTGAAAAATATCTATGCACTAGGTATTGGTGTTTTCTTTCTAAAAAGAAAAAAGAAAATTGAATTTTGATATATATAGAACAAGTTGTGTGTTCAAACGTACACCTATATCTGAATTATAATTAGTCGAACTTCAAAACTTAATAAAATGAAACATATTCAACATATCACTATCAAACCAACTTCATACCCTGGGTATTGATGTTACAAACCAAAATTCAAAAGAATTAAGTTTTTATCATTTATAGAAAAAAAATTATGTGTTTCAGGATACACATCACTCTGAAAAAATGTTGTTTGCTGTAAAAAACTACTTTTTGAGGGAGATGGAAAAACCAATAAAATTTTATTCAAACAAATTTGAAAAAAACATATTTAGAATCTACAAACAAGATGCTAAAAATCACTAGTTTATATCATCTTCAAATTCTTAATGGTTTAAAAGTTATAGGTGTCACAAAGTGAAGGTTTTTTTCAAAATATTCATCTAAGTGTCAAAGTTGGTCAAAAAGTGGGAACCAGTATTGTGAATTCACCCCTACTCCCCCTGAGAAGTAGCTTCCTCATCAAATACCAGAATAAAATTTTTGTCCACTTAATTCTTCTAGTTGATGACAATCATCAATTGTCTAAGTCTCTACCGGTGGAGGGATGACTCTGAGCTGATCTCTGAGATACTCAAAAGTTTCCTTAGGCAAAGGTTTTGTGAAAATATCTGCAAGTTGTTCTTTAGTATTCACATAAACCAGTTTTATCTCCTTTTCTTCAACTTTTTCCCTTAGAAAATTCAGTTTGATAGAAACATGTTTTGTTTTAGAATGTAATACTGGATTCTTAGATATATCAATTGCTGCAGTGTTATCACAATATATAGTAATAGGTTCCTTGCATTTTACCTTTATGTCTTTCAACATCTGCTTAAGCCAAAGTACCTGTGTACAGTTTGTTGCTGCTGCAACATATTCTGATTCTGCTATTGATAAAGATGTACAACTCTATTTCTTACTTAACCAAGAAACTAATCTCTTTCCAAGAAAGAATGCTCCTCCAGTGGTGCTTTTTCTATCATCCACATCTCCTGCCCAATTTGCATCTGTGTATGCATATAGATCAAAATTTTCATCTTTAGGATACCATAATCCAAGATTTGTTGTGCCTTGCAAGTACCAGAAAATCCTTTTTACTGCTGATTCATGATTTTCCCTAGGATTACTCTGAAATCTAGAAACTATACATATTGCATTCATATTATCAGGTCTGGTTTGTGTCAAATATTGTAAACCTCCTATCATAGATTTGTATCTAGTTGGATTAACAGGTGTAGATTCATCCCTTTGAGATAATTTGTCATTTGTAGTCATAGGTGTGCTTACCGGTTTAGAGTTCTCCATCCCAAATTTCTTAAGTAGTTCTTTCAAGTACTTAGATTGACTCAAAAATATGTCTTTAGCAGTCTGTAAAATCTACAATCCTAAAAAGATTTTATTTCTCCGATCATAGACATTTCAAATTCATGCTGCATTTCAAGAGAAAATTCTTTGCATAATCCATCTTCTCCTCCAAAGATTATATCATCAACAAATACTTCCATAATCAAAATGTCATCATTAGTTACTTTGTAATATAAATTGCTATCTACATTTCCTTTAGTAAAACCAATCTTTAAAAGATACTTATCCAATCTTGCATACCAAGCTCTTGGAGCTTGTTTTAATCCATACAAGGCTTTTCTTAATCTGCAAACCATATCATTGTCATCTGTCAAAGAAAATCCATCAGGTTGTTCAATATAGACTTCCTCTTCAAGATCTCCATTCAAGAATGCACATTTAATATCCATTTGATAAACTTTGTAATCCTTGTGGGCTGCAAAGGCCAAGAATAATCTAACTGCCTCAATTCTGGCTACCGGTGCAAAGGTTTCATTGTAGTCAACTCCTTCTTTCTGAGAATATCCCTTACACACTAGTCTTGCTTTATTTTTGACAACCTTACCATCTTCATTGAGTTTGTTTCTAAATGCCCATTTGGTTCCAATTACATTTTTATTTTTAGGTCGGGGAACTAATGTCCAAGTATTATTTTTCTCAATTTGTCCCAATTCTTCTTCCATAGCTTTAATCCAAAATTTATCTTCACATGCCCCATTGATAGATAATGGTTCAATTTGAGAAATAAGACATACCTCTTCATTTTCCAATCTTCCTCTTGTCATGACTCCTTTAAATTTGCTTCCAATTATCTGATCTTCAGAATGATTCAGTCTTACATACTGGGGTGTCTTAGTCTGTTGTTGTTCTTCAATTACTGTGAAATCCTCTGATGATACTAGAGTAACTAGATCATCATTCTGTACTGGTGGATTTATTGTAGGTTCATTTGTCATAATTTCTGTTCCCGGTTTAGAGTCTATATACCTTGAAGTTCCTCTAAATTGTTCATCAATCTTTACATTTGTACTCTCAACAATTTTCTGTAATCTTTTATTAAAACATCTATATGCTTTACTCTTAGATGAATAACCAAGAAATATTCCTTCATCACTTCTAGGATCAAACTTGCCAATATACTCATCTCTTCTAATATAACATTTACTTCCAAAAATTCTGAAATACTTAAGAGTAGGGGTATTACCAAACCATAGTTCATGAGGGGTCTTACTGGTTTCACCTTTGATGTGAACTTTGTTGAATGTATAGACAGCAGTGCTTACTACCTCTCTCCAGTACACATGTGGTAGATTTGCTTCTGATAACATACTTCTTGCTGCATCCAAAATAGTTTTGTTTTTCCTTTCAACAACTCCATTCTGTTGTGGTGTTCGAGGTGCTGATAACTGTCTTTTGATTCCATTTACTTCATAGAATGTATTAAAATCTTTAGATGTGAATTCTCCTCCTTGATCTGATCTTAAACATTTAATTTTCTTACCGGTTTCATTTTCAACCATTGCTTTGAATAGTTTGAACTTCCCAAGTGCTTCTGATTTTTCTCTAAGAAAAGTAACCCAGCACATTCTAGAATAATCATCAATAATTAGCATGAAATATCTATCAACTTGTAAGCTTTTAGTTCTAGCTGGATCACATAAATCAGTGTGAATTAAATCAAGGGCATTATTGGATTTTTCTGGAATACTTTTGAAACTAGCTCTAACTTGTTTTCCAAATTGACATTCCTTGCAAATTGTATTCTAAGGTTTCACAATTTTAGGTAGATCTCTAACTGCCTTAGAAGTACTGATTTTTACCATGTAATCAAAATTTACATGACATAGTCTTTTATGTCATAGCCAACTTTCATCTATATGTGTAATTAAGCATGCCTTTTCATTGATATTCAAATGAAAGATATTACCTCTAGTCTGATTACTGGTTGCAATTTCCAAACCAGTTCTATTCATGATTTTGCATTTTCCATTTTTAAATTATAACTGAAAACCTTTCTCAACTAATTGACCAACACTTAAAAGATTATGTTTTAATCCTTCAACATAGTAGACATTGTCAGTGTTATGTTTACCATCAAGAGATATTGAACCCTTACCTTTGATTGAACAGGCTTTGTCATCTCCGAATCTCACTAAACCTCCATTGTATTCTTGAAAGTTCAAGAATTTACCTTTGTCTCCAGTCATGTGATGTGAGCATCCTGAGTCAATAATCCATTCATCCTTTGATTCAACTTTAGCTGCTAGGGCTTGTTCTACCAGTTGAGCAATAGGTACCGGTTGATCTTCTGTTATAGCAACAAAGACCCATCCATTGTCTGTTGGATCCTCATTAGAATCATCAGTCACACCTTCATCAGCAATGTAACAAGATTTATCTTTGTTTTTCTTAAATCTGTATCTCTAATATTCAGGATTAGGTTTGTATGTTCTTCTAGCTTCTTCTCTTAGTCTAGCATGTCTATCAGGGCATCTTGAAGCCATATGACCAATCTTATTGCAATTAAAACATTTAAAGGGTGCTTTACCTTCATACTTACTTCCAATTGGGCCTTTTGGCATTTTTCTTGCAAATAGTGCTTCAAGTTCTTCAAGCTCTTCATTCTCCTTCCTGGTTTCTTCAAGTTCTCTTGCATAAAAGGCTCTCCAGTCTGATTTGTCGAAGGATGGAGCAGATGATGTTGATGCTTTGAAGGCCAAATCAGTTTTTATAGTAGTAACATGACCAAATTCCTCAATTTCAAAAGCTGAAAGTTTTCCAATCAATGTATCCCTAGTTACTGATGTATTAGGCATTGTTCTCAACTCATTTATACCAGTAACCTTCATTTTATATGCTAGTGGCAAACCTCTTAAGATTTTTGAAACAATCTCATCTTCACTCAAGGTTCCTCCACAATATTTGATACCCAAAACAATTTCATTTACCCTTTCCATAAAAGCAGAAATCCTTTCATCTTCTTCCATTTTTAGATGTTCATACTTGACTCGGAAGCTTTCAAGTTTTGCAATTTTGACTATGGAATCCCCTTCATTCAGTGTTTCCAAATGATCCCAAATAGTTTTTGCAGTGGACCTATCTGATAATCCCATGATTTGTTGATCTGATAATGTGCTCAAGAGTGCTTCTCTTTCTTTGCAATCATTTTCTTCATCTTTAGCTAAGGTAATGGGAGCAGTCTGACCAGCTATAGCAGCAGTATAACCATTCTTAGTAACTTCCCAGATGTCTTTACCAATGCAATTCAAATGTGTCTCCATTCTGATTTTCCATATCCCACAGTTGGTTCCATCAAGTTTAGGACTATCCTTTTTGAAATAATTAGTAGACATTGGATCTCCTCAAGCTGTTAAACTTTTGCAAGAAGAGGACTAAGCTCTGATACCAATTGTAGGTCCCGGAGACAACTGAGAGGGGGGGGGAATCAGTTGGCTAATAAATTCAAACCAAAAACTTATTAACCAACTTAATGTTTAATACCGGTAAATTAGTTAAGTAAGTCGGTAGATAGTGTTAACAGTAAATTGCTATACCGGTAAGAATTAATGCATGAAACATAAGCACAAAGTCATCCACAACACATAACACCAATATTTGTACGTGGAAACCCTGTAAGGGGAAAAACCATGGTGGGAAACCTTACCCACAATCAGATGATACTACTACAGATAGTAAGTGTACAAAAGGGGTCTGCACATGCAGAAAGGCCAATAGCCTAGAGCTCACTGCTCAATCACAAATGGGAGTCACACTGACTACAGTTGGATGGTTAAATCCAATAAGAATGTACTGCACAAAATAGCATCTTCATATGTTGGATTCAGTACCAGTGTAATGCTGATATGCTTCTACAAAAACCTAACTTCACCTTCAAATGATGTCTTCATGTATACCTCTGCTTGATCTCGCATATACCTTCACACAATTCTTTTTCACATTCCACACTTGATCTTACAAATAAGATCTTACATTTATACCATACCCTAAGACCAATTTTAGTAGGTCGGCTCTACAAGATATTACAATAAAAACATTTTACAAAAAATACAATATCCGATGTAATAACCGATTGAACATGTCGGCTTAATGCATTTACAACAATAATAAATCATCTCCATAGTGTGGCATGTTGATCTGGAAAAGATAAACCTGTCGGTGTAACCCTAGATAACCTGGACCTATTTGCCGGTAAAAGCAAATATGCAAATAAGAATATACCAATGATTATTACTTCAAAATAAAGTGTCCACATGATGTCTTCAACATTATCAAGTGTCTTCCATGTTATTCCAAGTACCGGTGAACATTATATCCTGCCGGTTAACCATATACTGGTAATTGTTGCACAGTTTATTGTTTGCTGGTGAATGTTGCTGGATCTCCAAAGTAGGTGTATTTAGTAGGTGTTGACATCAATGACAAAACCATACCAAAATACCAACAATTGTAAGACGTCTATTTATTTTTTGTAATTATAAGATGTTATTGTAGTTAATTAATTCTTAATCTTCAAAATAAATCGATTGTAAGACGTCTATTTATTTTTATTACAGTTGGTCGAGAGTGGGATGCACTGCATTTATATATTGCAAACAATCTTGATTGGATGATGGTATGGATTGAACATTGTCAACATTCTGGATGCACGTTAGCATGGAAAGGTGTGGCTTCATTGGTTAAAGAAGCACATCGTAATGGAGATTCCAATGTTACGCAAAGGGAAATTGATTTAGCATATGGTTTAAGAGATAAATAGGTACGTATAAATTTATTAATCACCCATATGTTTATCAACTCACAATGCAATAAATTTTACATGTTTGACATATCGCAGGTCAAACACCACAACGCTATGTGCTGCAATGGTCATAAATTTCGCATAAAAAAGTTGGATGACACAAAGAAAACTTATGATTCTGGCATCACTATAGTCTTTGAGGTGACAAATATTTCATCGAGAAATGACATTCATCCTCAACAGTCTCAAAATAGATACTATGGCATTTTGGATGATATACTTGAGTGTGACTTTAATTCCTTCAAATTGGTTTTGTTCGTCGTCAAATGGTACAGGCTACGATTGAATAAAAATGATCCTGATAGAACTGTTATTGAACATGATAATGGTTTTATAATGCTAAATACAAGGTCATTTGAACCAGTTGGGGATGAGCTCTATGTTTTTCCAAGCCAATGTGAGCAAGTATTTTACTTAGAGGTTCCACATAAACTGGGTTGGTCATTTGTTGTTAGACATGATCCAAGAGGAAGGCCGATAAAGTATAATGTGATGGAAGAAGAAGATACCGAAGAAGTAGAAGATGAAGTGGATGATGATCATGATCGACAATTTCACAATGATGATGAAGAAGAACAAGAAGAAGAAGAAGAAGATGATGATGATGATGATGATGATGATGATGATGATGATGATGATGATGATGATGATGATGATGATGATGATGATGATGATGATGATGATGATGATGACGGTGGTGATGATGACGGTGGTGATGATGATGATGATGATGATGATGATGATGATGATGATGATGATGATGATGGCGAAGACGTTGATGATGATGATGACAATGATGATGATGATGATGATGATGATGATGATGATGATGATGATGATGATGATGATGATGATGATGATGATGATGATGGCGATGATGACCTTGATGTTCATGATGATGAGGAATGAAATGTATGAGGAATGCGATTAGTATATTATCTATTGAATATTGACTTCTTGATAGAATTTTTTTTACATAATTAATTCATTATGTTTTGAATTCTAATGTCATAACATAATAAATCTATGATGCACCTTTTAATATGGAGATGGAGATAGGGGGTGTGACTATTTATGTGACAATTTTTAAACTATGTTTATTTATGGAAATTGGGTTGTTTATTAGCTATGTGACTATTTATGTGACCATTTAGTTGAGGATCCTGCATAGTCTACATAAATTAAAGGTAAGGAATTACAAAATTTACAATGATTTTGATGACAACATCTTTTTATTATTTAATACTCTTTTTGTCTACAAAGTTCATGTTTTTCATGTTGTGTATGATGTAATTTCGCTAACGTTTTTTATATTTTTTCTTTGTCACGGGCCGACATGGATCCACCACATATCGCAGACAAAGATGTACCTTGCGACACTTCTACCAAGCAGGTAAACCTCATTAATTGTACAAATTAGGTAGAAGCAAACTGTTACATTATTATGTTCTTTTTTTTAGTGATTTATACTAATTTTGTAATTGTTAATGATATTCTTGACACAGACGGATGTTCAAGGAAAGGGAAAGGGAGTTGCAGTACCTGAGCACCTTTCCATGGATGTGGAATCATTAGGGTTAAGCAATGATGACCCTGAAGATCCCGCAGACCTTGTGAAATTCTTTAAAATGCCTCTTATAAAAATTAGAAAAGAGATTGTTGCTTTGGCAGCTGTGCATCCTACCACTGATGAGATATGACAGAGGGTGGAATTATTGTATAAGACAACAAAAAAATTGCAAGTAAGCAGTAATGAAAGCTTTAATTATAACAAAAGTTCAATAATGGTTTATATTTTATTCTCTTTTTATGTCATTAACTAAAATATGTACGTATTGTTTTTATAGCAATTTATCTGCCCTCATGAAAGTCATTCCTACGATCAGGGTGTTGCAGGATCAAGTGATGATGATTTTCTTGTATTAGCACTTGCTTGGCTTATCACTCTGAGTACCCAAAACACATTATACTTGATGCTGTCAAATTTCAAAATAAAGGTTCATCCTTGTTTACAATTCTTGCACTTTTCATATATTTAATGTTTGATATATTCAATATATTATTCTTTAGGTGTTGTCAATGTTACTGTCCAAATGTCGACACCGCCTCATCAGAGCTCACCCTCACCTGTATTGCCGACTGCAATGTCAGCAACACGTAGCAAGCAGACATCCTCTAGTGCACGTCATATTGGCCCACCCACTATTGGTAGATCCCTCTTTTTCTCTATCTTCTGTCATGTGTTTATTTCCCTTCAAGCGTTCTTTCTTGAATTATAATGCCATTTCATAGTGGATTCATTTTTTGCAGGAGGAGATGCACATGAGGATGTGCCAGAGGCAACTACTGCTGATAACATAGCATCATTTCCTGGATCTTCTCGTATTGCTAGTACGGGAACATTGCAGGCCACATTCGTGGTGAGCAACAAAGAAATGCTTCCCTTAAAGATACAAAAGGTTCTAGGTACTTTAAAATTATTATTATATATACTCTAATTGTAATTTACTTTATGATCACTCATTTTGGACTAATATTGATCCCATGAATTTTTTGCAGGCAATGATATTTTCTATAAACATCTTAGTGACATTGCATTGCAGATATTTGGGCCCACCATATGTACAAGGTGGTACATCATATGTGAACTAACCCTTATCCACTTTTGATTTCATATCATTGCTAGAATACTTTTCCTTTGATCCATTTATTCAAGTGTAATAAATGTAGCTTCAGTTCATTTTTGAATCTAACAGGTTTTTTTTGCTTTAAAAGGTGGAATGACCAAGAAAAAAGGTTAAAAGATGAATTGACAAACCAAATGGTTGAGTGGTTTGGAAATGACACCTTTGACAAAACCAAGCTCCTTGAAAAAGTTGGCACATATCTAAAGTATGTGAGGGACCAATATAGGACCCATTTGGAGAGGAACCTAAAGTACGAGCATCCCCCCATGATTCCAGAGATGAAGTGGAAGGACCTGATTTTGGATGCCAAGGAGAGAATTGAGAGGAAAAAAGGAAATACACCAGTAGACGCTAGAAGAAGGTACGGGATACTATTAAGAATGTAATTTTGTACTAATTAATTACTCTTTATATTTATATAATCTAACATATTTCAAACTTTTTATAGACTGAGTGACACGTCAAAGGCAACCAAGGCAAGGCAAGAAAAGCATAGGCAACACAAACTCGACTGTGGTGGTTACATGAAACTTGTTGCATGAATTGTAAGTATCTCATGTAAACTCCCATATTGTCTCAAAATATTAATAAATTGCAAACGTTTTTTTTTATCAAACAATGTAAGCAAAATTCACGGTACCAAGCAAAAATGCAGGGCTCTGAATTCAATAGAGTGCCCACAGAAGATGACAAGAGAATTGCCTACCAGCAAGGCTATTTAGCCATGGCTGATTAGCTACGAGAATTGAGTGGGCATACACAACATTCGAGTGCATCCGTCACACAGGTAAATATGGTAAATGGAAGTTGTTTCAAATTGAATACTTTACCAATAATCTAATTGATGTTGAGTTCCAACATAAAGTGACTATATTTGTTTTAAATAAGCAAGCAATGATAACAATGTGCATGTCATTTGAATACAGCCTGCTAATTGTGAAACACCACCTGCACATGAAGGTCCGGATTGCATCCTAGTAGTGGAGGTATTCATTTGCTATTCAAATTTATTTATTTAGCTATTAATACAATTAAACATCTTAATTTGTAATTAGAGTAGTAATTAATGTAACCTTTCTTGTTAATATTTTAGAGCATGTAGTCGGTGGTGAGCAAGTGGAGCATGATCTAGGTACACAACTTGAAGAACGTGATGTTCCCCACTCAGGTGAAGAGGACCGTGGTGTTCAGCATGTTGAGGTTGAGGCTACACAAAATGATGTGGCCCCATTAGGTAAAGAGCACAATAATTATGTTCTCTAAATTAATGAAATACTTGTAACAATAATATTTTTTTTATTTTCAATTTAACCCATTTCTTTGTTATTGCACAGGACCCCCCTTCACTTCAGTATCCTCGTCCTTAGTATAGGACTAGGCATACATTGAGATCACGAGCAGTTGGCGGAACATTTGCAGAGGGGGGAAATGATGAAGACACCGATGTTCCACTTAGTCTTTTCATAGCTTCAAAGAAAAAACAAAGAAAGAAATGATTGTAATCTAACTTATTTGATAATGACTGATTTTTATGTGTTAGTGAATGTAATTATGTGCTAATTAATGGTTATGGATGATATGTGTTAATTAATATTGATGAATGTTGCGTGTTAATTAATGTTAATCAATGTTATGTGTTAATGAACGTTATGTGATATTAATGAATGAATGCTATATTTTATTAATGGTAGAAAGAATTAATGAATGAATGTTATAAGATGTTAATGGGGAATTTAGAGTTATGTTAGGGGGGGGGAGGGGCCAAATGAGCTTCTACCTTCACGTGGTTGGCCCTGTTAAGTAGAGAATATTAAACTATTCTTGAAACCAAGCGAAGCTCAACAAGGTAACACACTTTTCAATATTTCATTATGTTGCACAGTTAATCTTATTGAATAATGTACATTGAATCTTAATTGCAGGGTCCAATAGAGCCAACACAAACAACAACACCACAAGTTGTTGGGTATAATGAACTCCCATATTGTCTTGTCTGTACCCGAACAATATGAGTTTCTTCTAGTGTTGATATCCAAGGTGGGACTGCAAAAGTTATGAATATGCCTCATCCTTGTAAGTTTTTTTATTACAACTCCTAATTCTTGAGAGTAAACTTTTTGTTCTTGATGTTTTTCACTATTTGTCATAACCTCTGACTTTGATGCTTGTGCCTTAATAGAACTAGATGTTTCTCGTATGCATACTTGGTCAAGGACTGCATTATGATGCTATAGGGCTACAAACTAAGATTATTTATTATATTGAGTTGCACATTTGACATGACTTGCCCTATGACTTCTATGCACATTTATGTATATACACTATTTCTAGTCTCTATATTGATATTAATTTTGAGAAAATATTACAAAACTCAGAGTATTCTCCATAAGACTAGAAAAAAGCTCAGATAAATTTCTGCAGTGTTTTCTTACAATTACTTGCGATTATTTTTTTAGGAGTCCTAATATCCATTTATAATAGTATGGATGCATACAAGCTTTGGACCCTTCAAAAGAAAGTTTGTTACAAACAACCAGTCGTTTTCAAGAAGCAGTTATAGGTCCTTTTCAGCATTTGCGGCTTCCTCTGCTTGTTGTTCTATTGCAACCTCCTGTAACTGCTCCCAAGCATCTTCTTTTTGTCCCATATACTTATCTTTTCACTCCTGGTACACATTATCACTAGGCCAAGTAAAACTAGCAATCTTCTGTTTCATATCTTCTAGCCGCTTCCAAGTGACTCGTACATGCCCAATCTCTGTTTCTATGAAACCATAATGAGATTTCACTTTTTCAATTTCCTCAATTGTTTGGACAAATAAGGATGTGTCATCAGTACTAATAATCTAATTGATCCTTAGGGACAAATTGTGGTCCACCTCCTTTAACCAAGTCTTCTCTTCCTTTAGCTGGACAGGACCAATGAAACCTCCTGGAAACATTTCGAATTTATGATTTGAATATTCTTTCCTATAAAGTTGGGCTTTTCTTTTTATACCTGCTCCTTCCACTGAAAGAATATTCATCTCTTTTATAAACTCACATGTGAACCTTAGATTATCATTCTCTTCTGCATCTGCATGGGAAGAACACATGAGCTCTAACTCTTTACCTCTAGGCACCCACTTATTCAGGACTAGTTCCAAAGTGGCTTCTTCTTCTCTCAATTTGATCAAAATATCAAGAATCCTCTTCATATTTATGTATACATTGGAGGTTTTGACTGAGTTAGCAAACTTCAAGATGGTGGCTTTCAACTTCTCCTCATATTTGTTTGCATACAATGTCTAAGCTTGTTTCAATTTTTCCAACTCATGTTCGACATTTTCAGGTAATTGGGAACTAGAAGGCATAGGAGAAGGGGGATATTCAATGATGGGACTAGTAGGAGGGGGTCTTGCTGGAGAGGAGGCTATCATGAGTGTAGAAGATGCACTGGGATGATATTGACCTGCCAGTTGACTCTTGAGTCTAGCAATTATGTTGTCTCTATTGGCTATCCCTTCTTTAGCATCATTGTAAGCTTTTAAAATAGTCTCCAACTTCAATTGGAGATTATCCTTTTCTTGTGCCTCTTTCTCTGCCATCGCAACACTGAATTTTGCAGTCTCTAGGACTATGCTTGCAACTTCCACTACCCCTGTGTCTTGGACTCTTTTAACTATCATGCCTCCTAAGAGGCTAGAATCTGATGCATCCTTCCTTCTTTTGTTTTCATCCTTCTTTAAATACCACATGACAAGAGCAACATTATCTTTGCTAAATGTCACTCCTTCCATAGGCTTTGTTTCTTTCCTCACTACATCAAGTACTAAGGCATCATCTATATCCCATTCAGGGAGAATAAACACACCAGCCTTTGCTACCATTTGTCTTCCTTTCTCAGGGGTGATTGCTTTGAACTCCTCCATCATTTCTTTCTTAACCTCTTCTTCTACCTGAGTTGTATTTTTAAGAGGCTGTTCACTTTTCCTCTGTTCACATCTAGTCTTGAATTGATCAATATTTTGCTTCCATAGAAACTGTATAAAAGCTTCTGATGTGACAAAATTACTGTTAGCTAGGAATTCTTCACTAGCTTGCTTAATAGTAAGGTCCATTTCTTGGCCCTTTAACTCACCATCAGTCAAATCCATTTCAGCATTAGGTGGCTCTTCGGGCATCCCCTCTTGTGTCTCCTCATAGGTATAGGCAATCTCACTGAGACTCCCTAACTACAATAATTGTTCAGCCACAGCTTGTTCATCTCCAATGTGGATAGGAGACTGAGATGGAGAATATTGAGGCTCGTCAGTTTCAATTTCCTTTCCCACTCTCTGCTTCTTAGGGGAATCCTGGATGTCAATGACATCTTCAATTTTCCTCTTCCCTTTTGAAGTGGAAGGTTCACCTGTCACTGGCATTATCACAGTGTGCTTTGACCTTTGTGCATTACATAGTCACCACGTGGGATATCTCTAGCAAAGGCAGGCTTAGCCAATACCATCTTAGCCTTATCAGGCTCATTTTGCATTATGGCCTCCCTCTTTTCTTTTAAGGTCTGCATGAGATCTTCAAAATAAAGAATCAAGAATTTTATTTTCTCCTCAAATGGATTGAAGCTAGAAAGGGGGTCATAGACAATGTCAAATTGATGGATAAAATCAAGGGATTTCTTATATGCCACCCACTTCTCCTTCCTCAGTTCTTGCTCATCTAAGCTGAATTCATTTCTAATCAGATCTTCTGGGAACTGAAATTGATGTGGCCTACCTCTGCACACTGTTCATTTTCTGAACATGCCATTGAAAAAATCCTCGGGGTCTACACATCTTGACACTGCAGTAGATAGCCTATATGGCTTAAAGAATTCTTCAAAAAATCTCCATCCACCCTTAGTGATCACAAAATGGTGAGCCATGGTAATAGTTGGGAAAATAGTCCCTTTACCTCTATTGGTTAGATCTGCTTCTTGTACTCCCCCAATTTGTCTCAGGACTTCTACAATCCCTATCTTCAATGGGACCTGATAGGGTAGTAAAAAGGGAGTGCCTCTAAATCCAAACACTCTAAAAATAGTAGACACAAGGTACAAATATATGTCTCCCCAATTGTGAACAATCTTGATATCCTCTGCAAACTCCTTTGGTTAGAGAAACTCCAAAAGAGCCTTAGGAATTCTAGGGTTTTCTCTACATAGAAGAATCCTAATTTTAGATGCAAAGAATCTACCAAACTTTAAACAACTTGCTTCTTCTCTATCCCAAGATAGAACAGTACTCCACAATTGCACTGGCATCTCCTCTTTATCCTTGACCTTAATCAGGTCCATCTTCTTTCCAAAATAATAGCCCCTTTGAACAGAAACATATGCATTAACATGAAGTACCATCCAAATGGCCTATCCACCTTACCATTTTTTATTCCTACTAGCCCTTTATGAATTGCATCAGCAAGGTATGAGGCATAATCAAATGTTATTTCTAGGGAGGGGTTTAGAATTTGTGCAATCATTAACATATAATGGGTTGGCATATTCTTTTCAGCATCCTCTCCAAAAATCTGGAATAATTCCCAATACATACCCTTAGCTCTTAGAGTGAATAAGTTGAGAGAGAATGGTTCCATTGTGTTGGGGCCTACAACTGTTAACCCCCCTATCTTTACAAAGAATTCTTTCAATGGGCCACTTCTAAGATGATCCCTTTGTGTGTTGTAAACCTGGGCTAACGACTCAAAGTCAATAGGTTCTAACAAATTGGAGGACTCACTGAGTTTAAACACTTTCCTAAATTCATCTTCATTTATCTCAATCAAGACTGATCCCTTTATGTTCCTGATGCATCTTGCCACAGAGTCATAATTCTATGCAATCAAGGCTAATAGATCTACATCCATAAAAACACTTGGGACCACAAGCTTTCCTACATCCTGCTCCCATATGCCATTCAAAGGAGCTGGGGAATTCCTCTACCCAAAACCGACTTTGAAGAGTCCTAAGCCTGACAATCCTATTTCAGGGTCCCTCAACCAATTACCCTTATCATAAAGGCCATCTCCAATTTTTAGATGAGGGTTCTTAGGTACTAGCTCTTTGGCCTTAACCCCAACATTGGTGGACATGGTTAATTGCTCTAAAAAATCATCACAGATATTTCGGTCCTCTTAATTCACTTTCCCTATAAATTCTCTTCTGGGTGCCATTCTGGTCAAACAATTATACCACTAGAAGCTAGCATAGACCTCTAATGAAGTAATTCACATAGCAGTATTTGAGAACAAACCAAGAGTTATCAAGAAAAGCACAAGAAACCTGATTATTCACCTGAAGAAAATCACTCTGCAACAATTCGCTCTACAACAATTCGCTCTGCAAAAAAGTTCGATGAAACAATACTTAGCAATCAAGTTGATGCGAATTGAAAAGGGCAAGTTGGCATTTAAGTTTTTAGAAATTAACTCCGCATGCTTCGGC
Source organism: Cryptomeria japonica (assembly GCF_030272615.1). NCBI lineage: Eukaryota > Viridiplantae > Streptophyta > Pinopsida > Cupressales > Cupressaceae > Cryptomeria > Cryptomeria japonica. Next base: position 388,306,531 of record NC_081415.1, read on the forward strand.
TTTCTTTTCATAATTAAATTTGCCAAATCTAATTCAAAACTGGCTCCAACGGGTCATTATTTCTCTAAGTCTTTCCTCTGTTTCGCTCTTTCGCTACTTCACAGAACATAAAACCCGTGCTCTTTTCTTTCACGAAACAATGCTGGTCGTTGGATCTCGAGAACTTACATCGCCTTTATCTCTGTTTAATCTCTTTGCTTTAGTGTTGGGCCCTACCTCCCTTTCGCTACTTCACGGAGTTTAACAGTTGTGCACTTTTCCTTCGCGAGGCCGCGCCAAGCTTTAGATCAAACTCAAATCACCTGGCCTTTAACTCCAACTGGGACCGTCAATCCTTTTAACTAACTGCACCTCATCTTGATGGCTAACCGTTTTCGCCATTTTGCTGAGGTTAAGCTGTGGGCATCTTCGGGTCACGAAACAATGAGAAGCGTTGGATCAATCTTGAGGTGAATGTCTTTTAAGTGGGCCCTTTATCTAGGAATTACTTACCCCACCTGTTATCTAGTTAATAAACACCACATGGCAGTTGGCCATTAGCCTTGGAAACTCCTTTTGGTTCCACCCTTAATCCGCCACGTGTTCCCTTTTACTATTCCCACATAACTGCCAGTTACACCTAGGCGGGCCCTCAACCACTTTTTTAAACCACGTGTCACGTCACTCCTCCATGTGATTTCCACCTGTCTTTCGTGACTTCATGAAAATTATTCTTCATTTGGCTTGTAGCCATGAAACCACAAGAACCGTTAGATCAAAACAGACCTGATCTGCTTTTAACTTCATCACATGCCTATCCCTTGGGCCCATCGGCCTTTTCACTACTTCGCAATGACTAACTTGCTAGCATCTTATCTTCGTGAATTCACACGAGTCGTTAGATCTCAAGAACTTGCTCGTTGTTTACTATTTTTATGACAACCTTGCCCGGACCCATTGCATATCGCCAACTCAGTGCCTTGTCACCACCATGTCATCGCCAACTGGGGTTACCACATTTACTACCACTCTTAACGGGACCCTCCACCTTTTCGCTATTTCGCTGAAGGTATAGCTCATGCATCTCCCAGCCACGAAACAATGAGAAGCCATTGATCTTTTTCCAAGATCTACAAAAAGCGGTAGCTGTTATGCCATGTCACTCCTCCGTGTGATTTCCACCTATCTTTCGCGACTTCGCAAACATTATTCTTTGTTTGGCTTGCAGCCATGAAACCATGAGAACCATTAGATCAAAATAGACCTGATCTGCTTTTAACTTCATGCCATACCTATCCCTTCGGCCCATCGGCCTTTTTGCTACTTTGCAATGACTAACTTGCTAGCATCTTATCTTCGTGAATTCACGTGAGCCGTTAGATCTCAAGAACTTGCTCATTGTTTACTCTTTTTATGACAACCTTGCCCGAACCCACTGTATACCGCCAACTTGGTGCCTTGTCACCACCATGTCATCGCCAACTGGGGTTACCACATTTACTACCACTCTTAGCGGGACCCTCCACCTTTTCGCTATTTCGCTGAAGGTATAGCTCGTGCATCTCCCGGCCACAAAACAATGAGAAGCCATTGATCTTTTTCCAACCCGATCATTCTTTAACCAAAGAAGACCGCTTATCTCTGGGACCCGCAAAACCCTTTCGCCACTTCGCAAAGCTTAAAACACATTTAGCTTGATCTCACGAAACCACGTTGTCCATCCGATCAGATGAAACTTGATCGGTGTTTAGCTTTGGTCCAAACCTATATGCCAGGTCCACCTTCACCTTCCGCTACTTCGCGGAAACTAAGTTTCAAGCACTTTTTGGTCATGAATCAATGCGGGCCATCAGATCAATAGAAAATCGCATGATACTTATAAGGCCCGACGGACATTAGAAAAGGTAGATTAAAAGCGAGCAAGAATAAAATATTTAAAGGGAGCGCCTAGGTAAATGACAAGGGGAGAACACTTTTATGATAAATGGACCCATCGCTTAAGTGAATATAGTAACGCCAAATTAGAAACCAAAAGGGCTTTTCTCAGGTATTGAAGCGACTTAAAACCTAAACCCTAAACCCCTTAGGATTTAAAACAAATTGAAAGAAATTCCTTCCTTCGATGGCTCTTTTATATTTATTTTTTTTATAAAAAGGATCATCGTCGGAATTACGACGAATACCAAGCTTTTGACTGACGACTTCTTTGACCATCGGCAGAGTCCATTGGATTGTCGAATTTCTGATGGGCATGGCATCATCGACCAATCTGACACTGAGTTTTTGACGGTGGATTTTGTCGACACTTGGATGAAAATTCATCGAAAATCCGACAAACGGCTATCGGAAATCAACTCCGAATGTACTAGTGTGCACTGTTGAGGCTCCAATAATGAGGAAACTCAATAGAAATGGCTTTGAGTAGGTTGTCAAGAGGGAATCTACTTCTAATTTGTGAGGAAAGATCATACGTGATTTTCTTCACAGAAGTAGTTATAGTCTCAACAATCTTGTCGAAATATTCCCTTGTAACCCTTGTATCTCAACTCCCCATACATTGGCACATACCTCCCCCTCTGCATCAATTTGTAAAAAGTTATTAGGATTGTTCAAATATGTGAGTGTCCGCCACTTAACAAATTTTTCATCGGATAATGTTAGTTGATTTCGATAGAGATTGTCGAGGGTCATGCATATCATCTTATGCAACGTAGCATATTCTGCAATATACAGAGCTCTTTTTTGGGCAGCCTTCATAATATTCCTCATTTCCTCTAGCATGGGCAGAAGAGCCACTAAAGTTAATAGTGTCTTTAAATTACTTAACCTTTGAAGAAGGTCAATAAATTTTGGTTGATCTGATTCGTCACAAGTTATGTGAAATATTCCAATCAAGGATGGATATTCTAAAAAAACTTGGTGCGTTGGACCATCCAAAGAGATCCATCTGGTATCATTATCCTTGAAAATCTTGTTCCCATCTGTTATTCCATTAGAAAAGTGTTGAAATTCCATAAATCGCTTGGGACTTCGATAGAAGTGTGAGTAGAGCTCTTTGATTAAAATTTCAATATTTTTTACCGAAGCAAACTTGCTCACAATTCCAAAAGCTAGATTCATTCTGTGAGCCATGCAGTGAATTACAATAATGTACGATACAAATGAAGTTTCAATCTTTGTACAAAGACCATTCCTATGACCTTGCATTACTGAATCTCCATCTGCTCCAACACAAACCAATTTTTTGGCCATCGTCATGTCATCCATACCTCCATATTCAATTAAACTTCTCTTTACTAGTTGAAATAAATTTTCTGCTATCTCACTCTCCTTCATTTTAGCAACATATGGTAGATGAGGTTGGCAGGTATGCTTCTCTAAAGTATAAACATGCATGCATACCCATGAAGTATTGTCTACTACCGTAACTTCGTCTAAAGAAGATGCAATAAAGTCTGACTCTCTTATTTTTTCCTTTACATCTTCTTTTTCAACCTCAGCAAGACAACTTGCCCATTCCCATCCTCTGTTTACTGACCAGTGTCTATTAGGATAGTTAGGAACTTTCAAAAAGTGTAATAAACCACTAATTGATGGGAAATTTGTCATAGCACACCCTGTGCTCAAAATATAAAAAACAACGCTTAACTGAATAACTTTTCCCTATTGTTCTATTTGCATTGCTTTTCCAAAACTAGCTTCAATAGAACCTTTAACTTTAGAAGGCTTCGTCTGTATTTTCTCATGAAAATAATACTCTTTGGCATTCCTCACATACTTACATTCCTCCTTTTTTTTCCATCTTATCACTTCTTTTTCAACCCTGTCTATCATTTGTTTTTCATAAACTTTACCCATATGCTTTTATATGGTGTAAAATTTTAGCTACAACCTAATTTCCTTGTTATGTTTCCAAGTGCAAATCTTTCACTTGCATTCTATCGGAGGCTCGCCTTCAATTGGATTCTCTACTGGTTCAATGAATGGATACTTTGATGCCCAATTAATTTAAAAATTCCTCACTGACATATCCCAATCCCGATCCTTTTTTGATTGTGATTCATCCTTTTTTGATTTGACTTTTATTTTCCCCTTCCGTGCATTATCATCAATGGCATTATCACCCAAGTCGATTATATCATTTTGGCTAACTTGGGCATCTACAAGATATTCTTCTTCAAGATCATCCTGATCTGAGATATCAGGTTTGCCATTGTCTTCAACATGCGGTGTAGGTTGCGAATTTTGTACTTGTACTTGTGATGATGTACCTTCCCGATTTTCACCATACTCTTTTCCAAAGTGAAAGTACGAAGATAACGTTCTTCTTTTTGTTGGCCTCTCATGGCCTTCCCCATATTCAAGTTTCCTACCCTTCTTCCTATTCGACATATCTAACAAAATAAAGGCTAGCAAAAAAATATCAATTTTTTGAAGAAGCAACAATAGACTATAAAGTATAATATATGTTTCACTGGCCCTACGACCTACAATCTAGATGTCTGAGGTCTAAATGTCTTGGCTAACCACTTGGCACTGATGGGTCGCCACTGAATAAAAATGAACTTAATAGTGCAAACAAATATAGATAAATTCAAAATAAAATTATAACACTTCAAAAACATGATCACTCAACTTTAGGTCACTAGCAATCCCCAATGCAGTCAACAAAAATGATTTTCCTTAGTCTGAAACTTTGCTATTGATCAAAATTCAGAGCCTAGAACCCACTAGATTGTGTAGAGATAGATCTGATATTTGCATGTATTTATACAAATCCTTATATGGCGAATTCCACAGGAATTTTATATGGTATACAAATATTTGGTGAATCTCGCATAACTATAACACAACTTATGTAATTTTTGAGGCGATTATAGGTCGTCCAAATAATTGGCAAATACAATATAGTTGGCAAAAGTTGGGGTGAACGGAGACACGCGTCGGCAAAATGTCAGGTGAATTGGGTCCTCCTAGCTAACAAATCTTCACATGCCTATAGGTGAATTATGATCATCTATTAAGGCAACCTCAGAGAGTGTAGGTGAAAAAATTAAATTTACCGTGTGTCCACTGTATATTGTATTGGTGAAATACTCGCATAGAAACATTTAATTACATAAAACATATGGCGATCAGCCCGTGAATTTGATAGAAATTGATAATGTTCTAGGGACATGGCCACCCCCAATCGGTACAAAATATTTGCCATTTCCCAGGTCGCCGACATGAAAAAACTCGCCATTGGCGAATATTCACCACTAAAGTAATCTCTGCATTGGCAATAGTCTTACCGATAGCCTCATCGGCTAACGACAAGACAAGATTTCTCCATTTCCACTTGTGTGTTCTGTCGATGGACGTCATCGATGTATTCTATCCCAATCACATGCTTCTGCTTGTCTTAAGTGTTACCATCAGGTTGACTTTTTCCTATAGTGCAGAGTTCAAATTTTTTGTAACTTTTGCTTTTCCTTATGAATACAAATGTTAATAATTTTCTTAATGGGTTCAATATAAACTGAACAAAACCTGTAACATAAATATGGACTCCACTATTCCTAGTTATTCTTTAAGATACTTTGGAAGCATACATTTTAGCAAAATTTGTCTAAGTGAAAGCTCATCCATATCTACCATATGATAACAACACATGTTTTTGCTTCAAAGGAATCTTGAAAACCATTTGATAAGTAGCCACAATCACATTTGTAGTTTTGATCACTCCAAGAAATGTTTGATAAGCTTTCTATCCTCCAATCTGCACCTTGAGATGATCTTTGTCTGCCTTGTCTCATCTTAGTGCCACCTTCAAGCTTCTCAGCTGATAGTTGGTTTATAGGAGCCAAATCACAGATGGATGGGAGTTGGTCACGTTCAAGCTCCTTTAAATGTAGCTACTCTTGACTTACTTCTTGGCCTAGTTTGCAAACTCTAGAGAATCCTAGTGATGCAGAGAGGCTATAGAATCTCTCAAATCTTTGTGAACCTTCCTAACCTTATCACTACTTTGATCTTATCAGAGTTCTTTGGCATTGTTGTAATATAGTTGCTGCTCTTGTGAATTGTCAATGATTGTTGTTCATGATGTTACTGTGTTGAATGTTCAATGGTTTTGGTTTGTTTTGCAATTTTTCTATGTTTAAGTATTTCAATTTGGTATATTATACTGAAACATCATTTCATAACTAACATTTCCAGTTCTTTATAACTAGTTCTAAGAAGACTTATGTACTCATGACATTGTTTTGCTTAGTTTGTGAAGGTTATAGACCAAAGTTTCCATAGCTCGATTTTTTTTGCCTATGAAGAAAGATCACGTCAGATAATATCAGCAAAGAACAAAATAAGGAGACAATTTCTAGATTGTGGTCTAGCTTGAAAAGAAAAGGTGATGGAAAATGTTATTGTCCCTACAAAAATTGTAAGGACTTAAATACTAGAAGACATCTAATCACAACAACTGAGAAACATTGTAGGCAACATGGTCACAATGGGGCATGATTATCATCCATTGGTAAATTGTTCATTATATCATTTTAATAAAAAATAAAATTGATAGGTAATGGGCCAAAGCCGATGAGGTGTACATACCTTACCCCCTTTGGAATTTGAACTTGTGACCTCTCTTTTAAGAACACAAGTTCTCTACCATTAGGCCAACTTAGGTTGTACACCATTTTAACGATTTATATACATAAGAAATCACTTGATGATGAGATCATGATCATGGATCGATCATTTTTATATAGGTGGAGTGCCCTAGGGCACATGATATGGACTGCCACAACCGACAAAATGTGGTTTTCCAAGTGGAGGAACATGGAGGTGTGAATATCAAAGCTGAAGATAATGATCTTATGGAAGAAGATGATCATGTCCCAGAAAACATAATTCAAGATGATGGTACAAATACATTGATCCACGACACATTTAGTGCTAGCACAACTGATCATGAAGACCAAGATGACTTTAATGTTGTTCATGATGTACCTCTACTTGAGAAGGCATACGAGCCCCTTTACGAAGGCTCCCAAACAACTCTTCTCTTCGCTATATTGTTGTTGGTGTAATACCCTAGAATTGGTCATCTAAACCATGGGCCCCTAATCTCGACAATATCACCAAGGTCCTAACCAAAGGCAATTAAATCAATCTTGAGCACATTAATTAATTCTTTAATCATCAAATGTCACATGGCAAATGAATTACTCAATATTAATTAAATATTTATTTATTTAATTAAATCATTCCAAGAATATCATTTTGATCAATTATCCTATTTAATTTATTAAATATCCTAGCATATTTAATTAATTAATAAATTTGCCATTTAATCATGCAAAAAAGGAATTAATTTATTACAAAAGAGGAATTAATCACAAAGCAAGAGTTAAATTGAAATAGAATAAAAGAATTAAATTGAGAGAGAAATCAAACTTGAGATATTATTTCTTTTTCTAAATTGAGGACTTGGAATCAGAAAAGCAATTAAAAGGAATTTAGTCATTCTCTAAAATTGGAACTCAAAGCTTTTGAGAAAAAGAAGTTCAGTTGCATTGAAAAGACTCTTTTCTTGAATAAATCAAAGAATTACCTATTTTTATCACAAATGCATGAAATTAATTAATTTTTATTTCTAATGCAACTTGAACTTCTTATCTGAATGCATTTCAATTAAAGTATAATTGGAATCTATCTCAAAGTTATCTAAACCTGATTTCTCTATTATTTCAATTAATTCTAAATTATGCTTTTTCTTGATCTCTCTTGTGAATTTCTATAAATTCAGCCTTCAGCTCTCATTCAAATCACCCCAGAGATATTTGAGAAACACCTTGGAGATTATTATTATGCTAATTTTTCTCTGGAGTCATTGAAGATATTGTGCTTGCTTTTTTGAGATTATTGCATCTTAGTTTAGCTTTTTCCATATTTTTAGTTTATTTCATTATTGCTTGAATCCATATTGCTTGAATCACTATTTCTTGAATCCATATTGCTTGAATCATTATTGCTTGAATTATTCATCCATCCTGAATCCATATAGTTTAATCTCATGCTCATATAGATTAAATCATTCATCGTGGTGTAGTCTAATCACTGGTATTGCTTATAAAAATCTCAGAGCAATCTTATACTCGCACATTTTAGAAGGCAATTAGTCGCTTTGTTATGGTTTATTATTTATTGATTATTGCTTTACTAACCATACATGTAATGACTTAATTGAAGTGTTGTGCCTATAGCTATCAGACCCTCTTTTCACTTTTTCACACACACATTTCTAGTGCCCACCATGGGACAAGATACTACATTTTTCAGCCTCCAAGACTAACTTTTTATTTTATTTTATTTTATTTTTCAGATTTTTGACTTCTTTGGATTTTCGTCCGTACGATTCTTGTGTAATATCGTACGACATTTCCCATATGTTAGAATGACAAACTGCAGGTGTCGTATGATCTGGTATAGTTTATCGTACGACTTGGTAAGAATTGTCGTACAATTCTGTATTTTCTTGGTCAAAAAGAAGATTTCATTCTTCAAATTTCTCAATTCAATTTTGATTATACTGACGACTGACCTTGGTTGTTTGTCTGTCTATCTAAGAATTTTCATAGCCTAATCAGTTTTTGTAGAACACTTGTCGAAGAATATGCTTGTCACACAAAGACAATATGACTATTGATTCATTGTCTTTGCAGGTTGCCTGAAAAGAATCGACCAAACATCGTGTATTCTTTAAATCATTTTTAGGCACCTAAATTGCTATCTGGTTAAAGAATAAATCTGTATTTTGTGTTTTAAGTAAATTCTGAGAGGTAGGAGAATATGCTCTTGTCTTTATAGACAATCACAAATCCAGACCCTTGAGGCGTTTTCTTTAAGTTTTGAGATTTGTACATCTTTAGTGGGCCTGCCCTCCCGAGGAGCTAATAACTCTTAAAGCCGTTATGATCGGTGTGAGGGGAACAACCCAAGTGGGAATAGATAGACACCAAGTACTCTAACCCACTATAAAAAAAATGTGATTTGATGAAAATCAAGTCAACGATAGTGCTTGGGAATAGCTCTCCTCAGTACCTTCGGGTATATGAAACCTTGGTTTTCAAGGCTGGGAGACCTCTTAATTGATTTTATACCTCGACGCGCCGAACAGACCCCTTACTAGTTCCAATTCAAATTAGAAGCTACCCAGTTCACCTCCGAAAGGGGGGATAATCTTTATGCAAGAGAGATAGTAACTCTCCGAAGATACTCGTCATTTCGTGCCCCCATTAGCATTTGGAGTCAGCTAATACGTTGTTGAGAATCCATTGCGCGAGACTCAGCAACCGTATTCTAATTAGCTATTGGGTGTGTACCCGAGTCTACAAGAAAAGGTTTTCTTCTCTCACCAAATTTTGTAGGGTTTGCATGTTGTGATTGGAGTTATTATTCATATTACGTGTTTTTTGTGTTTTCATCCCTAAAATTGAAACTGAAATACCAAAACTGGAGAAAACAAGAAACGACTCAATAATCAAAAACTCTATCTAAAACTAGTCTATCCTAAGTCAAAACTCTGTCTGTGTCCAAACCAAGTCTATCCCAGTCAAAAACTCTATCCAAAACTAGTCTATCCTAAGTCGAAACTCTGTCCGTGTCCAAAACTAGTCTATCCCAGTCGAAACTCTATCCAAAACTAGTCTATCCTAGTCAAAACTATGTCTGTGTCACAAACTAGTATACCATAGCTATCAAAAACTCAGTCCACCTCTAAACTGCTCATCGTCAGTCAGCGATCAAAAACTTAGTCCATCTCAAATCTGGTCATACTCAGTCATTGAAAAACTCAGAATTTTGCCTCTATCCAGCAAACAGTCATACGATTTTCTGATTTATCATTCTGTTTCATATTCTATGTCATACGAAATTCTATCAGTCCTAATAGTCTGTCATTTGAGCCTGCATCCTATGTCGTACGAGTCCTATTTGTCTATCATCCAGTTCTAAGAATTATCATTATATCCTAATCTCGTGTCATACGATAAACCTTTGCATTGATCAGTCTATGATTCTAGACATACCCATCTGTCGTACGGTACTAGGCAGCAACTTGTATGAAACACTTATGTTGTCGTCCTACCACTATTGAATTGTTGTTTGGTCCTGAGAAACCTGTCGTACGAATCTCTGATTTTGTCAATCCAGAATAGTCAAAATTGCCTAAAATAGTCTACAGCGAGCATAAAACTGGTTATCATCATCCTAAGCATAAATAGATCAAAACAGTGTACCTCTGCCATTTGTGTTGCATGATTTTGTCGATCATCTTTTAGCTAGTTCAATCAACTACATATCAAACCTAAGTGACTTAGATAAACGTCTTATATAGGATAGATCTTTCCTGAAACCAGACTGAGTCTTAGTCACTTCTCTCAAATCAACTTAGATAAATGTCTTATACAGGATAGATCATTACTAAAACTAGACTAAATCTTAGTTGCATCTCTCAAACAATACGTTAACTAAACAACTAGCTCTGAATTTGATCTTGACTTCTGCATCACAAACAACTTTAGGCCACACCAATCAATAAAAATGCCTATTCAAACCAGGAGTTCTCATAAGAAAGATGTCAAAGGAAAAGGGCAACCCTTTTCATATAAAGATAATCCATTTTATGAAGAGGATCCCCTGACTGATAAACCTTCATCATCAGAGATACCAGTTTATGATGAACCTTTATCTCCCACTGTACCTAGAATAGAACAAAATGATGAAGACAACCTCAGTATTCATGAAACCGATAATGATTCCTCATCAAGTGAAGCTGAAGATTTTGAACCTCCAGAAAAATATATTCATAAATGTCAAAAGGATAAATATTTCCAAAAAATGATGAAGGCTATCATGGCTAGAGAAAAAGAAGACTATTTTCTAGAACTAGCAAAACAAGGCGCCAAACTTCCTACTGGATATGATGTTCAGACTCTCATCACTAGAAAGGAAGAATCATCTATAATAATGGTCCATAGACAATTACAAGCTTTACGGATTGAGATCACAAAACTGAAAAACAAGGATAAATCCCCAAAACAATATTCTCTGGAGATAATATGTCGATTTCCATTTGACAAAAAATTATACATGCCTCCATTCCCTTCACGAGTTGAGATTCCAAAATTTGACAAATATGATGGTACCTCAGATCCTCAAGATCATGTCAGAGAATTTTGTGCTACCTGCATGGAGTTCATGCATGATCAAACGTATCTCATGTACCTTTTTCTGAGGAGTTTGGGAGGACAAGCTATGGAATGGTTCTCAAGTCTACCTAAAGGGATAAAAACTTTTGAAGAACTAATCCAACTATTTTTCAACAATACTCCTACAACATTTGACATCCTGTTACTATGATCAAACTTTGCAATACCAAACAGAAAACAGGGGAGCCTTTTCTCACTTTCCTCCAACGTTGGAGAGAGATGTTCTCTAGGTATTCACAGCCTATCCCAAATGCTGAGAAAATGGATATATTCATCAATAATCTAATCCCTGAATTGAAATATAGTATCCAAATGCAAGTACACCCAGCATTTAACAAAATGGTAGATAATGTTATCTAAATGGAAGATGTGTTTATAAAGAAATGAGATATCACGCCTTGGAAAGAAACACAACCAGGATCTATCTCTAAAGAGAAGAACAAGTATTGGAAGTATGGGAAAGACAACAATAAGAATGTTGTTAATGACAGAGTAGTAGACACTATTAAAACCAACTCAAAGCCCATGATATTCAACTTGGTTAGTGGCACACAAGCACTCAAAGCAGCTAAAACTACAACAGAAAATCCTCCAAAGAAAGCAAAAGAGTGGTTCAAAGAGAAACCTTGGCTTTCGAAACCTAGACGCGAATTCACTCCTCTGGAAGAATCATACAAATCCACTTTCAAAACTCTATTGGTAAACAACGTGATAACGTTACCAAATAATTCTAGGCCATATGATTCGGAAGTCAAACCAAAATGGTGGAGAGAAAATGAATACTGTGACTGCTATCGGAATAAAGGTCATAAAACAAACGACTGTATGAAGCTCAAGCATGAGATCCAAGATCTCATAGACATTGTTAAAATTGTTGTTGGGAATCACCCGACAAATGTTGATCATAAAGATTTTAAAGACCCCTTACCTATTTACGAACAAGGTGATTCCTCAAAGACCAAAGGAGGTTCCAAAGTAAATTATACTTATACCAGTAATGACAATGTTATCAACATGATTGAGCCTTCCCAATCTGAATATTGCAATGTGATCATAATCCAAGATAAACAAAATGAATGACGATATGCAAAGGCTATGACTAGTTCTCCCAAGAAAGTAACTCTCCAAGGAGCTAGTTCTTCAACTTCTGCTCCAACAATGTTAAACCTACCAGCCTCGTCAAACAAATAAAAAGAATCAACATTTGATAAATTTTAAAGGCTAACTTCATCATCATCCTCTGGATATAGCATTATTGAATAGTTTAAAAAGATAAATGCTTAAATTTCTATCTTTGAATTACTAACAATCTCTTCTGCTCACAAAGAAATCTTAGACAACGCCTTGCTCACCACTAATGTTCCAAAAGATTTAGATATCGATTGGTTTCAGTCTATGGTGGGTCATCTAACTTCACCTCACTATTTGACCTTCTCTAAAGAGGATGACAACTCCCTAAATCATCCACATAACCAGCCATTGCACATTGAAGCCATGATCCATAAACACAGAGTCAAACATGTTTTGATAGATGGAGGCACGGGGTTGAATATATGTACTTACAGTCTACTTACACAACTAGGATTTTCTTAAAATGTCATTGATCCAGTCAAGAAAATAACAATTAAAGCCTATGATGAAGAGGAAAGGACCTCTAAAGGTCTGGTATCATTACCAATTAGGGTGAGACCTGTAAAAAGAGATGTCATTTTTCAGGTGCTTGATCTTCCTCTGTCATACAATATCTTACTAGGCAAGCCATGGATTCATGAAATGAAGGCAGTTCCATCTACATAGCATCAATGCTTAAAATTTCCTTATAATGGAGTTGAGGTCAGTATTCCTACTGATACAAATGTCCCCTGTAATGCATTAACAAAAGGTGTTGATACCTTTGTGCCTCATAATAGAGAAGCCTCTACAAATGAAAGTTCAGAAGCCCTAATGAAAGACTTGGAAAATAAATTGAAAATTACCAATACTAGCATGGATGGATACAAGATAGAACACTTACTTTCATTAGTCTCTCTTCCTCCATCGCCGAAATAGTTGGGAAAACCATCAGAGGCTATGAAAACACAGACTTCAACTCTGAATATCATATATGATGGTCTTTTTGTACAATCTTCTACTTCTCTGGCAGATGAAATAGAAAAGGATGTTGTTCTAAAATGTCTTTTTAAGGAAGATAGTGAAAACAAAGAAGTACGACATTGTGAGATTTCCTCAACACAATATGGTCCAGGCTACAAAATGATTCAACACATGGGATATTCAGGTACTGGTCCCCTGGGCAAACATCAAGAGGGTATTATTTAACCGATTCAGCTACAAACAAAATCAACAAATGATAAGGCTGGACTGGGGTACAATCCAAAAAAGACATCAAACCAAAAATATGCTTCTAAGTCTAAGTGGTAGAAAAGGATATCGCCTTCAACATTACAGAAAACAAACACTCAACAAACTCAAGCAGAGTGTGTAAAAGAAAAAGAGAAACCAACAATCAAGAGAGAAGAAATAGTCAACACTCAAGTTTCGATGGTGTCAGCTACAAAAATACAAGGAGTTGAGGTCCTAGAGGATATAAGAGATGAAGTAGAAAGAATCAGATAATTGTTTTCACCACTGAAAGTTCCAGTCACATACACTAATAGGTAGCAAGTAGACGATTTAGAGACTGACTCAAATGAGTATGAATGGGGTCCAGACCACCTCTCAGATACAACCAGTACATAAACTCCAGAAGAGTCTAGCAATATCACAGATGATACTCAAGAGCTGATGCACTTAAAGCTAGAAAAGGAGATATAGGAAATCAGACTAAAAAGACAAGCAGACTATTTACAAGGGTTGAAGGAAGGAAGAATACCAGAAATTTTTTCATCTATTATATACCCCTCTAAAAAGATAGAACAAATCAGGTATGGGGTTACACAAGAATAATTGGAAGCTACAGAAGTAGAACCAGTCATCAGTCTAGAGGAAGCTGAATGGAGTAGATGATAGGGAGTCACAAAACCATCAAGATCATGTCAACAGGTGTGTCAGATACAAATGATAAATGAGACAAATCTTGAAGGAACTTGCAACATTAAAGATGTTGGTGTTGATACCATAAATACATTTACTCAACCACTTGAAGAAGACTCAAAAACTTCATCCAATGACTCAAAGGACTCTGACAATAGTCTTGTTTATGACAATATCTACTCAGCATCAAACTCTAAATCCTCTAATATAAATGGCAAGAATTTGTCTACTGATCTTGTTACTATCGAACCTTGATATGAAGTTCAACCTAGCATAGAGAATGATGCCACAAGTAGGTCTATTGGATTAGGTCATCTAAATATTAACGTACACTTTAATACTCATGTTCTGACTTTTCCTGGTCTCGAGACATTTACACAAGGTATCCTTCTGGAACTCAACTTTTTGATCCGCAGTTGTGATGACAATACTGTAAACTCCCTCGAACCTGTCCACACTTTATCCTTGGTACATCCTGAATTAATTGAATGTAGTCTACAAGATCAACCCATGAATGTACCTACTTTTGCCAATGACTACACACTAGCCTATTACCTAAACGCAGTTGAACCCATGTACTCTTCCGCTAGCGAACAGAGTGAAAACATGGCTGAAACAGATATCAAGTATCTTAGTCGCAAAAATCAGAAAAATAAAAATAAAAGATCTGATGGTGAAAATCACATTGTGGCAATGTCAGAATCTAAAAACAAGAAAATAAAGGACATACCTAATGGTGAAAACCTATCTGAGGCACCTAAAGGTGAGGTACTTGATATACTGCCAAGTAACTTCCAGGAGAGATCTTCTATATTGAATGAGCCAACTTAGCCAATGAACATTGGGAGTCAAGAGACACCACACATCATTCATGTAGCTCAATCATTGTCAGCAGAAGAATTGAAAGATTTCACTCATCTCTTTTTCAGAAATGAAGATCAATTTTGCATGGATATACTCTGATATGCCAAGCCTTGATCCTGATCTTATCATGCACCATCTTTCTATCACACCAGGAGTTAAACCAGACAAGCAAAAACTCCATAAAATGCACCCTCATGTGGCACTACTAGTCAAAGATGAGTTAAAAAAAATGTTAAAAGCTAGATTTATCAGAGCTATAGACTATGTAAAATGAATTTCAAACATAGTACCTGTGTCAAAGGTAGACAAATCTATTAGGGTTTGTACAGACTTCAGAGATCTCAACAAATCTTATCCAAAGGATGACTTTCCATTGCCAAACATTGATATGATAGTCGATATGACTGTTGGGTATGAGATGTACTTACTAATGGATGGATTATCCAGTTATAATCAGATCAAAATAACTCCTGGAGATCAAGAAAAGACAACTTTCATCTGTGCATGGGGAACCTTTTGCTAGAATGTCATGTCATTCGGGCTAAAGAACGCAGGAGCAACTTACCAAAGAGCAGTAACTACTGTCCTTCATGACATGTTGCATAAGAATATGGAATATTATGTTGATGACACTTTAGTAAAGACTATGAAGAGATCCACGCATATTCAAGAGCTAGGCCTTATACTAGATAGAACGGAAAAATTCAAACTCTGACTAAATCCAAAAAAGTGTGCATTCAGAGTGACATCTGGAAAACTACTTGGCTACATCATTTCAAAGAAGGGAATCGAGGTTGATCCTGAGAAGGTCCAATCTATAATGGAAATGCCACCTCTGAAGAACATCAGTCAAATGAGAAGTTTACAGGGACGTCTCCAATCAATTAGACGCTTCATTTCTCAGCTGACAGACAAAGCTCAACCTTTCACAAAAGTATTGAGTAAAGGAGTAATATACAATTGGGATCGAGAATGTGAAAAACACCTTCAGTAGATCAAAGAGTACCTATTTAATCCACCAATACTGATGCCACCAATTCAAGGAAAACCATTGATCTTATATATATCAGCCACTGATTCATCATTGGGGGCATTTCTAGCACAACAGGATGAAAATAAAAAAGAGAGAGCTATATATTACATCAGCAGAACATTGGTGTCTTATGAAATGAACTACACTATAATAGAAAAAGCATGCTTGGCATTAGTCTTTACATCACAAAAATTGAGACACTACATGTTGGCATATTCCATCAGGCTAGTAGCTAAGATTGATCCGCTCAAGTATCTTCTCAACAAAGCAACACTCATCGGAAGATTGGCAAAATGGGTCATGGTACTTACAAAGTTTGATATTGAATATGTGGAATGCAAAGCCATCAAAGGATAGGTAATTGCAGATCAACTCGTTGAAGCTCCACTTGAAGACACTCAACTGCTACAAATAGAATTTCCAAACGAATCAATAATGAACCTTACTCAACAATCTTGGAAGATGTTCTTTGATGGATCTTTCACCCAAAATGGTTTTGGTGCTAGAATACTATTTATTACTCCTCATAAATATTCAATCTGGAAGGCTTACAAGATTCTTTTCCCTTGCACAAATAATATTGTAGAGTATGAAGCTTTGGTAAATGACATCAAGCTGGCTATCGAATGGAAGGTTGTTGAGTTACATATCTATGGAGATTCTCAACTAATTATCAATCAAATCAATGATACATATCAGACTCAAGATGAGAAATTGATGCCTTATAATAGAATGGTTGATGATCTCAAGAAGTATTTTACATTTGTATCATTCCAACAGATTCCCAGATCAGAAAATAGAGTAGCGGATGCTATGGCCACCTTGGCATCTATACCTAAGTTACAAGAATCTAATTTTCACTTTGAATTCTTGGTGGAAAAGTTACATTATCCTGCCTATGATTCTCCTGAGTCCCAGATAGTCTATTCTATTATTGGATATGACTCATCTCAATATAACCACATTTACTCTTATCTGCATGACAAAATTATCTTAGAAAATATTACCCATAATGAGAAAAGGAACTTAACCTAAAACACTTCACAGTATGTCATCATTGCTAGCGATATGTTTAGGTGAGGTTTGGATGGTACATTGCCTAGGTGTCTAGAAACTGAAGAGTCTAAATGTGCATTATCTAAAGTCCATGAAGGTATTTGTGGATCTCATTTGAATGGTCCTACTTTAGCTCAGAAACTACTAAGGGCTATCTATTACTGGCCAGACATGGAGAAGGATGCTATAAAGTTCTCTAAAACTTGTGAGAAGTGTCAGCTACATGGAAACCTCATACATGCTCCAGCAAAGGATCTCATACCCTTCATCACACATTGGCTTTTTCAAAAATGGGTCTTTGACCACATAGGTTAGATCTATCCTACATCATCCAATGGACACAAGTTTATCATAACTGCCATTGAGTACTTCATCAAGTGGGTATAAGCGGTTATGCTCATCAAAGAAACTAGTAAACAAGTAGCTCTGTTCAGTCTAAACCATATCATTTGCAGGTATGGGATACCTTCGTCCATCGTGAACAATGGAGGATGATTCAAGAATAAAGATCTGGACGAGCTCTGTGAGAAATTCAAAATTAAACAACACTGGTCATCTGTATATTACCCTCAAGGTAATGGACAAGCTGAGGCATCTAACAAAAACCTGTTGACTATCTTACACAGAACAATAAACAAATCTGGGAAGGATTGGCATCTACAGCTCAATCCTGCATTATGGGATTACAGAACAAGTATCAAAACACCTACTAGGGCTACACCTTTCTCTTTGGTGTATGGGTCCAAAGTAGTATTACCTATTGAAGTAGAAATAACATCTCTAAGAGTTTCTTTGCAAGGTCTTGTTACTGATGAAGACTATAGGATATCTAGATTGCAAGAACTCAAATTGTTGGATGAACGTCGGCAAGTGGTGTTTGATCATCTCAGTGTATTAAAAGAGAATGTCCAGAGGATATAACAAGAAGGTTCAACAACAAAAATTTTAGGTTGGTGACCTAGTTCTGAGAGAAAATCCTAAAAATCAACAGTTTCGAGACAACAAAGGGAAGTTTGAACCCAATTGGTTGGGTCCCTACATCGTTACTGCAGTATTTGGCTCTGGTGCCTATCAGCTCTCAACATTGGAAGGAGAATAGCTCCGTGAACCGATTAACACCATCCATTTGAAGAAATTCTTCACTTAGCATTCTCTGCTCCAGCAACTTGTACAGCTGAAAAAGTCTTGAAAAAATCATAAAAATCATAAAAAGTCTTGAAAAGAGAAAAAAAAAAAAAGGGGAGGGGGAAAGAAAAAAAATGCCTTGGTGAAAACCTAGTAAATAGGCACATTGGTAAAAAAAAAAGAATCTCTACCAAGTAGGTGAAAACCTAGCAAATAGATGCCTCTTGTACTCAACGCTCCATCTATCAACGCAACATTGGCATTTTCCGCTTTCATGCATCTTTATTATCACTTGTACATATATTTCAGTCACTTTTGTGACATTCTGGTTCATTAGAACCCCCATAGATTGAAATTGATTAATGTCCTGGTCTAGGGTAATCGAATGAGCAATTTACGTGTCCTAAGCAATATCAACCAAGTCATCTTTCCGTCAGTGAAACCTGGTCGTCCACTCTGAGTCAGTCACCTGTCTCCTAACTACCAAAGAGTTTTATCACTAAGTACACAAGCAAAACAACATAACGGAAAACAATCACTAAACAGTTTGAGCTATGCATGAAAATTTTCTTTGTGTGTTGTCTTTTATATTGGTTTTCGATTATTATTCCCTCTGAGTAACTCAAGGAAGTCTATCTTAACTAAGAGGAGAAAGGATTGGGGGCATAATATTTTTCTTTATTTTCTACTTGCAGGAATGATTTCGATGATCTAGAAACATCTAATAAGCTGGGTGTCTGTGATAAGAGCCTTCACATTAAGGTGAAATCGCCACACATACCCCTACTCCGCTTATTTGTATGCTACAGGGAGGTTCCCATCATTTCTTTGTCTGTATTGAGTGGATTTCTTTATCATGCAATCTGGGTCCCTGTGTAATCTGTCCAAGGATATGAATGAAAAAAGGGTCATTGTGGACAAGATAATTAATATTGAACATGAAAAGAAAGGAACTCTAATCTACCTACTATGTTTGTTATGCTCAATGATGAAACTTAAGCATTTTAAATCCAGTGACTAGGTTTAGGTTGCATTTCATTTTGCATCTCATTTTGCATTTCATTCTGTATTTTGTGAATTTAGAGTGATTTCGGTATGGCAATAATATCTTTATATTCTGAATGAGAGTTGGATGCATCATCATTTCTTAGCTAAGTGGTCTCTTTTTCATCATTTCTCTGATCGAGTACTTGTGTATTGAGATGTTAGCTGCATACATAAGCATCTTATATAGATTCATTAATTTCATTATCACTCATTCACATTCATCTTATTGCATAGAAAAAAGAAAATATAAAAAATTGCATTACTCATTACTCATTTTCATCATTTATTTGCATATGAAAAGAAACAAAAACAAACATTCATATTCATTTGCATTTACATACATCCATACTGAAAAATAAAATATGCATACATATAGAATAAAGCATATAGAAGACATCTCATAATC
The DNA here is from genome assembly GCF_030272615.1 of Cryptomeria japonica. NCBI lineage: Eukaryota > Viridiplantae > Streptophyta > Pinopsida > Cupressales > Cupressaceae > Cryptomeria > Cryptomeria japonica. The sequence goes on from NC_081415.1 coordinate 388,326,329, forward strand.
GATCAACACAAGTACTATGAAGTCCAATCAGAGCTCATGTATATATAATCATCAATGTGTCGGGTTAAAAATAATGTCAACTGACATGTACAAACTCCCATCGGAGCAAGAATCGTAAGGCTACAAAAAAAGGGGGTGTCTACAAAAAATCTCAGAGCTACAAAAACAATGTCTAGCTCTCGGTCTCTCTCTCATTTCCTAGTGGAGGAGGTGGAGCCTACTGACCTGGATCCTAATGAGGTACCCGAGCTCCCTCCGATCAAGCCATATATTGTGAATACGGTACAACCTACTGTGCTACTAGAACTGCTATGCTATAAGCCACAACATAATAGGCTACCCGACTCATCTGATGGAGAACCTCTTGCTGAAGAGTGTCTCACTCTGCCCTCATCGTTGTGACCTGATAATCACGCTCTGCTCTGAGCTTAGCTAGTTGACAATCTCTCTCTGCTCTAAGATCCGCTAGCTATCGGTCTCGCTCTGCCAGCTGAGTATGTGCTACTGTCAACTATGACTACAAACCCACTAGGCGTACTCTCATCGACCACGCTATGTCAGCCCCCTGATCCCTCGTAGGCTCTTCGCCTCCATCGCCTCCTCCATCTCTACCTCTGGCTCCCCCTGCTCCTCTCTCCTCTGCCTAACCTATCTCAGCGCTGCTCTCTCCTCCTCTCCTCCACCCTTCGGAACTCTCACTCTGCCAAGTCTCACTCCAACCATCCCTAGGGATCCATCCTCTCCTCTGTGTTGCCTACCACCAGCTGGTACCCCATTGCTGCTAGCACTAGGATCACCACCTGCTCACCTCAGAGCTTCACCTCTCTGTCCCTGCCTCTCTCCATGTAATTGTCCCTGCATGGGCGCATCATCCTCTACCTCCTCTATGCGAGGTGCCTGCTCAGCCGGATCCATAAATCTTAGAAAGGGATGCTTCTAGAACCAATCCCTATACTGGGGCAATACCCCCTCATCTACAACATCATCCATATAGTCCCATCTGAGATGTTGTAATCCAGTCAGCTCCTACATGCTCAAGGTGTAAGATAATCTCAGTGCCCATCCCTGCCTCTCCTCATCTACATAATGTGTTTATGTAGTGAACTCCTGTAAGATCCCCTGAGGTCTACCATACTGCCTCATCACTTGGGAAACAACAAATTGCTCAACTACAATTTGTGATCTGCCGATGAGTGTTCGAGTCATGAACAAATCCCTGCGAACAATCCTCCAATCGGCCCATGGCTCTAGACCCCTGTATGGTCTCCATATCACAGTTATCAAGTCATCCAGCTGTTGTCTCCAAAAATTTGTCTTGCTTAGATGGGGCTGAGTAGCATATCCTGAATATCTGCATACAATGGGCTGACCAAGATCCCTGTCGTCATTTACAATCGACCTGCAAACTAGGAGGTGCTCCCAGGCCCATAGCTGTAAAATCAAAACTCCTATAGCCATACTCTTCCCCTCCCTATATACAATCTCATGCATCTCGTGATACATGTGTGCTAATATACAAGAACCCCAACCTAATCTCTAAGGGGTCTCAATAAGCCTCTCTAACATCCTGCCCCATCCACACAAAAATCCCTATTGTCCCCTGTCCAGCATCAGAAAACAGTTGATAAAACCTACCAAGATGCAAGCAAGTGGAAAGTCCTCACTGTACCTGCCCATCATCACATCCCAACTAATAGAACGTGTCAGAATATCAGGATCCCTGAAAACATGTCTAACATCTAGTAACCCAGGAAGTTGCGCTGCATCATAATCAACCTTATCCCCAGCAAAAGGGATACAAAGAATCCTATAAACATCCTCGGGAGAGATGGTCATCTCCCCAACTAGCAAATGGAACATTTTATGCTCTGAATGGAATCTCTCAACTAATGCAGTCAGCATACAGTGATTCACACAGATATCAGGTAAATCAAGAAGGTGGGTCAATCCGCATAAATCAATATGTGCTCGGTCAACATCTGACAACTGATGCACTATGGTTATCATCGGTGGATATATACATCTGAACAACACATGAGGCAATCAAACCTGCAAAAATAAAACAATGGAGCATCAGGAAACATTTCAAATTAGCCTATAAGAGAAGAAAAATATCACACAAATCCAATTACATCAACTGCAAAATCAAAATTTCAAGTTTGCACATTTAAAAATGCTCACTATTTTTCAAATGACATAACACAGTAGAGGTAGCAACTCGTACGAGTCAGGAATAGGCCTAGTATGACAAAAGACTCTGATACGACACAAGATTAGCTCTAGGATGACAAAATGAGCTATTTTGAAGGTTTTCGTACGACACAAGGGTAGTTTCAGTATGACAAAACTAATGACCTTAAACGATAAAACAAACTTAATCAGTTTGTCATATGAGACAGGATCCTGTCTTGCATGACAAAACGAGAATGCTTGACTTCTACATGCCAAAAAATTGAAAAATTCAACAAAAAATTCAAAATTGAAATGAATAACAGGCTTAAGATCGATCACTTACCGCTGGCTCATAATTCCCAGGTTGATTATGTCATCTCTAGCATTCAAATCGATGCACTTGAGTGGGAACCACCATTTTTCTTCATAGAAAGCTTTTTGAATTTTCAATCTTCTAGGCTTAAAATGAATTGAAAATGACACTTTTACCTCATATATAGCCAAAACCCTAATTTTTCAACTTCTCCGATGGACATGAAAATTGTACCCTTAGCTAATTTGCCCATTTTGATTCCATTTTCGGGATCAAAATCGAAATTCAAGATTATTTTGCTAGTCAATTTCCAAAATTTGGACCACTTAGCGCTTTTCATCAAAAGCTCATTCTTTCTTCAAATTGCGCTCAATTTGCGCTCATGAATCGATGCTGAATCTCAATTCAATTCTACATATCAACTTTGTGCTCAATTTCTCATCAAGCAATACTGAATTTTCAAAAATTTCTCTGAATCACTTGTGCTCAAATAACTTATCATTGCTAAATAATTTCCTAATCATCATGTACCCTCGCTATCTTTTGATTTCTCTCTCGAGGGGGCATACTAATGACCTCATGACCTCATATCTTCAATATCAAGAAAAATTTCAAATCTTCATCAAAAGTCGAGCAAAAAAATATTTTTCAACTAAATAAAATCAAATTCTTATTGCTAAGGGGCATCTCAGCTTCATCGCTTCACATCAAGTTGAGATCTCTCGATCATCCGAATTGAATCAATCGCTAGGGGCATATCAGTTTCATCGCTTCAAATCAAGCTGATATTGTCTTCATCTGAATTGGTCTCTTAACGTTAATTAGTTTCATCGATTTTCATCAAGCTGATTATTCATTTAAACTCAATCAAGGATTTAAAGAGTATCTTCGATCACACGCTCAATCTAAGCAAGTGCTCAGTTTCATCGCATCAAATCAAGCTGGACATTTTATCTTCGCTCATCGTATCTTGATCCATCAAGTTCAAGATCGATTTTATCTTCGCTCATTGTGTCTAGATCAATCAAGTTCTAGATCAGTAAGACCCGCTTCTTGATCAATCAAGTTCAAGTTCGGTATCTTTTCTCTTTTTCGTTCCTAGTTCAATAAAGTTCGGGATCGGTATTGTTTTAATCAACTTTGTTCAGCTTCATCACTTCAAATCAAGCTAAACACCTCGCTTTTCATCTGGTTCATGATCAAACAAGTTCATAACTGGCATCTCCTAGACATCAAGTATTCTTTGAACCAACGCGCTACTCGTACATTAATTCAAAGAGGGGAAAATGTAATACCCTAAAATTGGTCATCTAAACCATGGGCCCCTAATCTCGACAATATCACCAAGGTCCTAACCAAAGGCAATTAAATCAATCTTGAGCACATTAATTAATTCTTTAATCATCAAATGTCACATGGCAAATGAATTACTCAATATTAATTAAATATTTATTTATTTAATTAAATCATTCCAAGAATATCATTTTGATCAATTATCCTATTTAATTTATTAAATATCCTAGCATATTTAATTAATTAATAAATTTGCCATTTAATCATGCAAAAAAGGAATTAATTTATTACAAAAGAGGAATTAATCACAAAGCAAGAGTTAAATTGAAATAGAATAAAAGAATTAAATTGAGAGAGAAATCAAACTTGAGATATTATTTCTTTTTCTAAATTGAGGACTTGGAATCAGAAAAGCAATTAAAAGGAATTTAGTCATTCTCTAAAATTGGAACTCAAAGCTTTTGAGAAAAAGAAGTTCAGTTGCATTGAAAAGACTCTTTTCTTGAATAAATCAAAGAATTACCTATTTTTATCACAAATGCATGAAATTAATTAATTTTTATTTCTAATGCAACTTGAACTTCTTATCTGAATGCATTTCAATTAAACTATAATTGGAATCTATCTCAAAGTTAACTGAATTTGATTTCTCAATTATTTCAATGAATTCTAAATTGTGCTTTTTCTTGATCTCTCTTGTGAATTTCTATAAATTTAGCCTTCAACTCTCATTCAAATCACCCCAAAGATATTTGAGAAACACCTTGGAGATTATTATTTTGTTGATTTTTCTTTGGAGTCATTGAAGATATTGTGCTTTCTTTTTTCAGATTATTGCATCTTAGTTTAGCTTTTTCCATATTTAATTTATTTCATTATTGCTTGAATTATTCATCCATCTTGCATCCATATAGTTTAATCTTATGGTCATATAGATTAAATCCTTCATCTTAGTGTAGTCTAGTCACTGGTATTGCTTATAAAAATCTGAGAGCAATCTTATACTTGCATCTTTTAGAAGGAAATTAGTCGCTTTGTTATGGTTTATTATTTATTGATTATTTATTTACTAACCATACATGTAATGACTTAATTGAAGTGTTGTGCCTGTAGCTATCAGAGCCTCTTTCCACTTTTTCACACATACAGTTGGTGAACTTGAAGGTTATGAACAATTTATCCAACATAAAAATCTTACGTATGTTAAGGTATGTCATATATGTCATCTTTTTTCATCTATTTTTGCTGTTATTTTATTATGGTTAATAAAGGGTGAAACATGCACCATTAAGATTCTTTATATTAACAAATTATATTTTTGGTTGTAGATTGATAGGTGAATTTTTGTTACCACCATCAAATATTCTACCTCGCTCATATCGATAATTATTTGCCATCATGAAAGATATTGGAATGGAGTATCAAGAAATAGATGCATGTCCCAATGATCATATTATATATCATAAATAACATGAATTTGCAACAGAATGCCCTAAATGTCATATGAGTAGATATCGAACAGATCAACTAACAAAAAAAAGTGCCTCGCAAGGTTGTTCGTTATATTCCCATTATTCCATGTTTGCAACGATTATTTAGGTGCAAAAACTTGGCACAATTTATGGATTACCATGCACACAATAGAAGTCAAGATGACATTATTCGAATGCCTGAGGATGGTTCTGCATTTATGGACATAGATGAAAAGTGGTCACACTTTAAAGAACCTTGTAATCTCAGGCTTTCATTGGTAGCGGACGGTGTCAATCCATTTGGAGAGATGAGATCTAATTTTCGGTGTGGCTTGTTTTTATTATCAACAATAAAATTCCTCCATGGATGTCAGTAAAGAGGGAGCTCATAATGTTGGCAATGATTGTTACAGGTATTTTTTCATTTAATAGTCATCCACATTAAATTATAAATATTGCAGCAAAATGGTCATAATAATTATGTAATGTTTTAGTTTATTCAACTAGGTAAGTACCAAGTTAGAGATATGAATGTATATATTGAGCCTCTTATCGATGAGTTGCTAGAGTTATGGAATGGTGTCACTATGTATGACGTCTCTAGACCAATAGGACAAAGACAATTTCAATTCCATGCAACACTTGTATGGATAATTCATGATGTCCCAGGGCTAACACATTTTTTTGGTATGTTATAGTGATCAACTTGTGCATAATTATAAATATAATTTTTTTTAACATGATCTTGTAGGTCTTCAAACAAAGGGAAAATTTGCATGTCCAGTTTGTGGTCTAAAGATGAAATCTTTTTATTCAAATATTTTAGGAAAGTAGGTGTTTGATGAGTATAGGCACTTCCTCCACAAAAATTGTAAGTATCAAAATACTGAAAAAACATCTTTTCAATGGGAAAGAAGAGACTACATCAAAGCCACAAAGAATGACACCTCGCCTATGGAAGTTGGAATATAATAGAATTAATCGTCAAGGTAATGTGATTCCATCTAATGGTTTATGTTTGGAATTTATATTTTTATATTGTGTTTTATTTACTGATGATGTAATTGATGTTGATCGTCGTTGTTAACTTTTTTATCATATTATATGCCTCATGAAGGGCGTCAAGGCATTAATGACCACCTTCCAAAGGGACTACAAAGTTATCCTAGATAATTTAGTAGGTTTCCCTACTACGAGCAACTACAAATTGTGCATTCGTTTGATACTATGCATATTGGAAAGAATATAATAGAGACATTATAGAAAATATTGGATGGAAGGCGTGACAAAGAAAAAATTGTCAAAATTGGTAGTGACATTCAGGAATCCAATCATGCAATGAAAATTGCCATTCAATCAAATAGTGATAGAGACCAGATTAATATAAGTGCCCTTCCTTGGTTATTAACGGAGCACCAAATCAATGCTATAAAAGAAGTCATACGAAAAATTTGATTTCCCACAGGATTTGCTGCAAACATAAACAATCTCATAACCAAGAAAAGTGAATTTGGGTCAGGGATGAAAACTCATGATTGGCATACCTTCATTAAGGTAATTCATGTTCTTGTGTATTTACTATATATTTGTATATTGCATTTAGTTTTCATTGTATTATGTTAGAAAACAATGAAAAAGATCATTTTATAATTGTTGCAGTGCGTTCTACCTCTATCTCTCCCAGACCACTTTGACAATAATGTCAAGAAAGTTATATATGATCTTAGAAAATACATGAGGTAAGTAGTGATATTTGTTCAATTCATAGTGATATTACTTGTTATATAATATATTGTATATTATTTTTTAAAGTCTCATTAATATATTTGCGTCTTGAATCTCTTGTAGGTGGTTGTCATCTAAAGAAATCCATAAAGAAGATATAAAATATTGGAAGAGAAAAATTCCTCATCTAATGTGTGAAATGCAAAAGTGTCTACCTTCAACTTTTTTCAATGCATAAGAACACTACCTCATACACCAAGTTGAGGAGATTCAATTGTGTGGACCTATACACAAAAGATCAATGTGGATGGTTGAGAGGCACTTGAAATTTTTGAAGTCTTTGGTTTGACAAAGAGCACATCCTAAGGGTTCTATGGAGGAGAGATATATGGTATACCAGACTATGGTGTACATTATTGAATACCTTCCTAAGTTCACGACAAAGATCCTTGTAGTTCATATTTGGGATCCTAACTCCATTAACAAATTTGAAGGAGAGAACCTGATGGGGAAAGGTACAATGAGAAAAGTGAGAGGTAATTATTCGATATTGCAGTTAATTTATTCGTAATCTTCAATATACTTCAGTTGCAAATTTTTAGTTTTTTTTTTGTATAGTTGGTCGAGAGTGGGATGAGCTACATTTGTATGTTGCAAACAATCTTGATTGGATAACAGTATGGATTCAACAATGTCAACAATCTGGTCATGTGTTAACATGGGAAGGTGTGGCTTCATTGGTTAAAGAAGCTCACTGTAATGGAGATTACAGTGTTACACAAAGGGAAATTGATTTAGCATATGGTTTAAGAGATAAACATGTACATAAAAATATATTAATCACCCATATTATTTAATTTTCTTCCAATTGTAATGATGTACATATTTATATGTTTGAAATTTTGCAGGTGAAACACCACAAGGCTATGTGGTTCAAGGGTCATAAATTTCGCATCAAAAATTTGGATCACACGAAGAAAACTTGTGATTCTGGAATAAGTGCAGTATTTCATGTGACTAATGTTTCATCTAGAAGTGACATACATCCTCGAGTCTCAAAAAATCAATACTATGGGACTTTGGATGATATACTTGAGTGTGACTTTAGGTCCTTCAAATTAGTTCTTTTTGCCGTCCACTGGTACAGGCTAAGATTGAATGAAAATGATCCTAACAAAACTGTTATTGAACATGATAATGGATTTACAATGGTTAATACAAGGTCATTTGAGTGAGCTAGAAATGAGCCCTATGTTCTTCCAAGCCAATGTGAGCAGGTATTTTACTTAGAGGTTCCTCATAAACCTGGTTGGTCATTTGTTGCTAGACATGATCCAAGAGAAAGGTTGATAAAGTATAATGTGATAGAAGAAGAAGATACTGAAGAATTAGAAGATGATGTAGATGATGATCACGATCGACAATTAGTTGATGATGTTACCGATGGAAATGTTCATGAAGAAGAACAAGATGATGATGATGATGATGATCATCATCATCATCATCATCATCATCATCATCATCATCATCATCATCATCATCATCATCCTCATCATCATCATCATCATCATCATGAGTTGGATGAAGAAGAAGATCAATGACATGAATGAAATGTATTGGTATGCGATTAGAATATTATCTATTTGATATTGATTTCTTGATAGAAATTTATTTCACTTATATATATGGTCACATAATTAATTCATTATGTTTTAAATTCTAATGTCATTACATAATTTATTCATGATGTCCTAATAGTAGAACCATGCCACTCGTAGGAGATGGTGACAGATAGAGTGTCAGCTAGCCCTCATTTTATTTTAGAGCATGTAGATCATAGTGAGCAAGTTGAGCATGATCCAGGTAGACAACATCAGGAACATGATGGGACCCCACCAGGTAAAGATGACCACTGTTATTCCTTTAAACAAATTTATTTGCAATTGGTGTATTGATTAATGTAACCTTTCATGTTTCAACTCCAGAGGATTTAGAGGGTGTTCAGGATGTTGAGGATGAGGCTAGACAAAATGATCAGGAAGATGATGTGGACCCATTAGGTAAAGAGAACCCCTATAATTTTCTTTTAATTAATGGAATACTTGTAACAATAATAATAAAACTCATGAATTTAACCCATTTCTTTGTTATTGTAGCGGACCCCCTTTGCATACGCATCCTCATTGTGAGCACAGGACTAGGCATACATTAACTAACAAGCACAGGGTAGAAGAATTGAAGAGGGGACAAATGATGATGAAAATGATGGTCTAGTTAGTCTTTACCTTCGAGCTTCTAAAAGAAAGAAATAAAAAAATGATTGTAATCTTATTATATGTTAACAACTGGATTTTATGTGTTAATGAATTTAATTATGTGTTAATGAATGTTAATGAATGATATGAGTTGTGAATGTTGATTAATGTTACTTGTTAAGGAATATTAATGAATGATATGTGTTAATGAATGTTGATGAATTTTATGTGTTAATGAATGCTAATGAATGTTATGTGTTAATGAATGTTATGTGATAATGAATGAATGTTATGTTTCATTAATGGATGAAAGAATGTTAGACGTTAACGGGGAATTTATAGTGATATTAGGGGGGGGGAACAAATGAGCTTCCACCTTCATGTGGTTGGCCCTGTTAAGTAGAGAATATTAAACTATTCTTGAAACAAAGAGAATCTCAATAAAGTAATGCACTTTTCAATATTTAATTATGCTCCACTATTAATCTTATTGATCCTAAGCATCTTGTTTGCAAGTTACATATTTAGTGTTGCAGGTTTTTAACATGCTTCTATGAGACAATTTCCCATTACAAGTGAATGCATGCCTCATTAGTTTTGTGAGTTTTTTTTTTTTTAGAATAGACATACTTTCTTTGTTCATTCCTTAACATTAGTTCATCTTGTTTTAGAATAGACACACTGCCTCATTTTGTTCATTCATTGTTCATTTGAGTTTATTTTGGGTCGAATTTGAAGAAAGAGCATGCATAAAAGGAGGTGGAACTATTGGAAACTGACTATTAAACTTACTTATTCTTGACTAAAACCCCTAGATCCTAATTCTAATTCTGCCTGGGTCCTGGTCTGAGCCTAGTTCCCCTTGGATTCCTCCAAGGTCCTTAGGTGGCTGGGTCCTCGGTGATTATTCATCATCTGTTGTCCCTAATTTTGGGGTAAATTAATAAAGTAGTGTTGGATACAAAGTGTACAATTTAAATTGCTATCTCATATACGCTACAACCTTTTGTAAGGGGTGTGATCTAGCCCAAACTGTTATTCAAATTGCAATTATCATAAATACACAGCCTGTCATCATTGATGCAATCTGATCTTTATTTCTATTTTTGTTGATTTCTTCATATTGTCATAAGGATGTGAAACTGCTATTAGTAATTTCTTATTGGTCAATTGGTTATCATATTGATTAGTAATCAGCTCTGAGATCTTCCAATAGTTATAGTGGCATTATTTATCACTAGATTTTGTCATCCTACTATCTTGGTGACTAGATTTGGTGTTGTCAATATTTTTCTAAGGGTTTCAAGACCTAATTGAGAATCATTAATAATCAAATCAGTTTCTGCATCTATGCAATTCACTGTATGAGTGTTTACTTTGATTTCATTCCAGTCTATCATAAACTAAATAGATTCAAGATTACATTTCATCTCAACTGCTTTTATATCATTGGAGTAGATTTTATGTCATATATATATATGTGTGTGTGTAACGTACCCGTACCCATACCCAAGGATTTTATTTTTTGTCAATTATGTGAATCCGTACCCGATTCTGTATCCGTATGTGTACTAGAATCAGTAACTTAGCTTTTAAATTATCTAAAAGTCATCTTGCCTCATGTATGACCTATGAGGGGCTTCTAACTGATGTAGAACTAATGAAATTATCCTCAAAACTCCACCTTTTTAGGCCTCAAACTAATGATGAACTTATAAGTCCACATTTTCTCTAAAAATTAATGCCTAAACCGATGAATGATACTAAGAACTTGCATTCTAACTTGAAGTTCACTTAACTAAAACTCCCATCCTTTAGTCATTTCCATGTGCATGTTTATGGTAGTCCAATCTACTAAAAAATAATAGCATGACTATACTTTCATTTCTCATAGAAGGTGATCATATCTCCATGTTGCATTGTCTAATCTCAAACTTACTGTCATGTGCCTCTATATTTAGACCTGATTTTTATCACAATCCTTATTCTTCACTCATTACTGGTCTGCAACACTGTATCACGATTGTGTTGAGCCTCTGTGCATGCCTTATGACTATTACATCTTTGAATGCCTTTGAGTTCTTTTTTTTCTTTGATAGACTTGATCTTATCATATCTCTATGACTGTACTTTGTCTTTGATTTTCTTTGCGACAAGGCTTTTATGGACTACAATTGGCTTTGATGGAATCTCCTTGTATTGCTCTTAAGTTTGGGGTCTTGAAATGGAGTGTATGCCTTATGATGACACTATCTACTTTGTGTTCTACAATATTCTCATGTCTCAAACTCAGATGATTATCTTTTATGACTAGATATATCTTTGTAAGTGCTTTCTTTGTTAATCATTATCTCCTTGAGCTGTGTATGCCTAAGAATAAGATATTGTTCTTGATAGTCTTGCTTCTCACTATTTTGTAGAGTTTTCCTTAGGCACGTGCACTATCACATGTCCTTTAAACAAGGTCTAGGACTATACCTAACCCTACACTGTTATCCATGACTTCATACTGAGTTCTAGGTCTATATCTTTATATATCCTCCTTTGATAGTATTTTTAAACAATAATATGACTATTTGTATGACTATTTATGAATGCTTTATATACTGGCTACAAGAAATTTTTGGCATTTACTATTATGATTCCTTATGATAAGTCTTCTCATGCATTCTTGTAGCTATTTCATCTTTATCTTCTTGATAATGAAGTACCTAATGTGCTTAATCCTTTGTAAGATCACTGATATTAATGTTGTTGATATTAATCCTTTGTAATTGGCAAAAGTCAACCCAATGGTAACACTGACAAGTAGAATCATGTGATCAAGATAGCATACATCGTTTAAGTCCATCGACATAACACACACTAGCGGCAATGGAGAAATCTTGTCTTGCCGATAGCCGATAAGGCTATCAGTATGACTTATCCCGATGGACACTAGCAAAAAGTAAAATGCATCGGCAAAGGTTACAATGATAAAGGATCATCAGTGTAGACAAAAGCAGTCGAGATTTATTTTTTTTAAATGTTGGGGAAAGTCAGAATTCCGATGAACACCACAAGATAACCAACTATGTTGCCATACCTGCGATGACAAAAACATCGTAGGATGCAACCTTGTTCATCATCTTAATCATCAAAATTATGACATCTCCTTGAATATGGTCCATCAACAGAACACACACTAGCGACAATGGAGAAATCATGTCTTGTTGATAGCCGATGAGGCTATCGGTAAGACTTATCCCAATGGAAACTAGCAAAAGTAAATGCATCGGAAAAGGTTACGATGTTAAAGGGTCATCGGCAAAGGTTACAACAATAAAGGATGCAACGAGGTCGGAATTTTGATGTCTCCTTGTCAAAAAAACATAACGCCTAGCGGCAATGGAGAAATATTGTCTTGTCGATAGCTGATGAGGCTAACAGTAAGACTTATCCCGATGGACATTGCCAAAGTAAAAATGCATCGGCAAAGGTTACGACGATAAATAAAGGGTCATTGGTAGAGGTTATGATGATACAGGATGCAACGAGGTCAAAATTTTGATGCCTCCTATCAAAAAAACATACCATTGGTGCATAGAAATTTCCGATGTGGTGTCATCCGAATTTTGATGTGAATCCCGTCGTCGGAATCAGTGACAAACAAATATGTTAGAATTCTGATGTTTAGTTGTCTAATTTTTTACGAATGGTCATTGGAAAACTGCTCCAAATGTTATAGTGTCAAGAGCTCAATGAAAAGTACAAAATAGAGAGACAAAATATTGATCAACTGGATCATCAACCATTCCATACAATGTAGATGAGCCTTCTTATAAAGGCAAGGCTAAGAGATAAGAGAGTACACAATGATGACATATGACTCAATGAGATGCAAGGGTAAGTAGGGGTAGGTAGGAGAAATAGTAGAATATTCCACATGAGGTGAATCACCCACCAAAGGTGGAATTATCACTCCACAATAAGTGGAAATGATAAAGTAATAACAAGATCACACCATAAAAGGTGGAAATTCTCCTACATACACACTCCCAATGTGGCTCATCTCTCTAAGTGTCTCATATGCAAACTACTATGATATGCATGTACCTAAGTAAACTTAAGTAAAGTGTAATTATATCCAATATGAATAAATAATTACACCAACAACCTTACGTAATACCCTAAAAATGGTCATCTAAACCATGAGCCCCTAATCTCGATTCCATCACTAAGGTCCTAAGCAAAGGCAATGAAATAAATCTTGAGAACACAATTAACTCTTTAATCATCAATGTCACATGGCAAATTAATCAACCAATATTAATTAAATATTTATTTAATTAATTAAATCATTCCAAGTAAATCATTTTTAAATATTATCCTATTTGTTTTATTGAATATCCTAGCATATTTAATGAAATAAATCAATTTGCCATCAAATCTTCAAAAAAGGAATTAATTGACAAAAAAGAATTAAATTTTGAGAAAAGAAATCAATTGGAGATAATCTTGAAAAACAAACTAAAAATTGATAAATAATCTCAAAGAAAGCAATTAAAACAATTAAATATTAAAATTGAATGAAATAGAGAATAAATCAGTTTTTTTTCTGATTTTATCTTAATTTTAGTTCAATTTCCTTTAAAACTGAGAAAAGCATCCAATCACATCAATTCACCTGGATTGTGCTTCCTCTTGGAAAATCTTGACCGCTCATCATCATTTGATCTCAGCCGTTGATTTCTTTTTGAATTTTCTATAAATTCAGGCTCTCATCTCTCATTCAAGGATCCTAGAGAATATATTGTTATTATGTTGTTTTTGCTCTAGGTTCATCGAGAATTTGCATTGAGATATTGCATATTAGTTATTTCATATTGCTTAAATCATATAGCTTAAGTATTCATATATTGCTTAAATCATGTTAGATTAATCTTGCATATCTAGCTTAAATCTTGCATCCATTTAGCTCATATTCATGCTCATATAGATTTAAAAATCCTTCGTTTAGGTGTTGTCTAGTCACTGGATAGCTTAGCAATCTGAGAGAAATCTAAACTCGCATCTACTAGAAGGCATTGGGTTGCTTTGTAATGGTTTATTATTTATTGATTATTGATTTACTAACCATGCATCTAATGACTTAATTGAAGTGTTGTGTATTCTAGATACAGATACAGGTCCACTTTTCACACACACATTTTTGGCGCCCACCGTGGGGCATGAAATTCAATACTTCGGCCTCAAAATCATTTTTTTGTATCCTACAGGTTTCGTCCGTACAATGTCTATGAAATATTGTATGAGTGGTATTACTGTATCGTACGACATTCTGTAAAAGCCTCTGTTTTATCATACGAACCAGTAAATGGACTTGTATGAAATTCTATTCTAAATATCTGATTTTTTCTTCTGTCATTTCATCCTCAGTCCTAACTCATATGATAAAAGGATTTTGTCATTTTATTCTGTGAGAATTATCGTATGATGTTGTATTCTATTGGATTAAAACAAATTTTATTCTTCAGGTTTTCTGACCAATTTTGATTACACTGACACGAACCCTGAGTTGTCTTTTGTCTACTTGATATTTTCACAACCTAACCAGTTTCTTGGAGAACGCTTGTCAAAGAATTTACCAATCAAACATACGTCTATCAAAGAAAAAACAACAACATGACTATTGATGCATTGTTTTTGCAGGTTGCCTAAAGAAAATCAACCAAACATCGTGTATTCTTTAAAATACATTTTTAGGCACCTAACTTGCTCTCTAGTTAAAGAACAAATCTGTATTTTGTGTTTTAAGAGAATTTTGAGAGGTAGGAGAGTATGCTCTTGTCTGTATAGACAATCAGAAATCCTGACCCTTGAAGCATTTTCTTTAAGTTTGAGATTTGCATATCTTTAGCGGGCCTGCCCTCCTGAGGAGCTAATAACTCTATAGCCATTACGACTAGTGAGAGGGGAACGACCCAAGTGGGAATGGCTAAACGCCAAGTACTCCAACCCACTATTAAAAAAATGTGATTTGATGAAAATCAAGTCAATGGCAGTGCTCGGGAATAGCTCTCCTCTGTACCTTCGAGTATATTAAAGCTTGGTTTTCAAGGTTAGGAGACCTCTTAATTGAGTTTATACCTCGACGCGCCGAACGAACCCCTTACTAGTTCCAATTCAAATTAGAAGCTACTCGATTCACCTCTGAAAGGTTGATAATCTTTGTGCAAGAGAGATAGTAACTCTCCCAAGTCACTTGCCATATCGTGCCCCCATTAGCATTTGGAGTTGGCTAATACAGCATTGAGAATCCATTGCATGAGGCTCAACGACCATATTCTGATTATCTATTGGGTATGTACCTAAGTTAGCAAGAAATTTTTTTCTTCTCTAAGCCAACTTCCATAGGGTTTGCATGTTATGATTGGAGTTATTATTCGTATTGCGTGTTTTCTGTGTTTTCATCCCTGAAACTAAAACTGGAATAACAAAAATGGAGAAAACAATACCAAATAACTTAGTGATAAACTCTGTCAGTGTAAAAAACTAATCTTCGTCAGTCAATGAAAACTCAGTCTGCCTCAAAGCTGGTCATACTCAGTCATCAAAAACTCAGCATTTAATCTTTGTCCAGACACAATCGTACAAGTCTTCTATTTTATCATTTTGCTTCATATTCTGTGTCATACGATATTCCATCAGTCCTAATAGTCTATCATTTTAGCCTCCATCCAGTGTCGTACAAGCCCTGATCATCTGTTGTCCAGGTATAAGAATTGTTATTATATCCTGAATCCTGTGTCATACGATAAAACATTGCATTTATCAGTTTGTCATTTCAGACATACCCATCTGTCGTACGGTATTAGGCAGCAACTCGTACGAAACAGTACTGCCTTTTTCTTGAAGCTATTACACTATCGTCTAGTCCTAGAAATTTTATCGTATGAATCTCTGATTTTGTCCATCCAGAACAGTCAAACTTGTCTAAAATAGTCTACAGCGAGCCTAAAACTGGCTATCATCCTCCTGAGCATAAACGACATTGATAGTGTACCCCTGCTGTTGCGTTGCACGATTTTGTCGATCATCTCTCAGCTAGTTCAAACAAACATCTTATCAAACCTAAGTTAACCTAGATAACATCTTACACAGGATAGATCATTCCTGGAACCAGACTAGATCTTAGTTACTTCACTCAATCACTACGTTAAATGAACAACTAGCTACAATTTGATCTTGAATTCTACAACACATCTAGCACTTGATCCTATCGGTTGTAATGCCCATTCAAACCAGAAGTTCTTGCAGCAAAATGGACAAAGGAAAAGAAACTCCCTTTTCATCAAACGACAATCCATTCTTTGTAGAAAACCTCGTCTCAAATAAACCGCCATCATCACAAATACCAGTTTACGATATACTAATCTTTGGTCAGCCCCTATCTCCCACCATGTCTGGAGAAAGGCAGGAAAGACAAGCTTCTAAACACAAAAATTATGATGACATCAGTATCCATGATACCAACAATGATTCCTAATCAAGTGAATCTGAAGCCTTTGAACCTCTAGAAAAAGAGATTCATAAATGTCAAAAGGATAAAGATTTTTAAAAAATGACGAAGGTTATCATGGCTAGAGAAAAAGAGGACTATTTCCTAGAGCTAGCAAAACAAGGCGGTAGGCTTCCTACTAGTTACGATGTGGAGACCCTCATCACTAAGGAGGAAGAGACACCATTGGGAATGATAAACAAACAATTACAAGCATTGGGAACTGAGATCACAGAACTGAAAAACAAAGACAAATCACCAAAACAATAATCTCTGGACACAATATGCCCATTCCCATTTAACAAAAACCTCTACATGCCTCCATTCCCCTCAAATGTAGAAATGCCTAAGTTTGAAAAATATGATGGGAATATAGATCCTCAAGATCATATCAGAGAATTTTGTGCTTTATGTATGGAGTTCATGCACGACCAAACGTATCTCATGCGCCTTTTCCCAAGAAGTTTAGGGGGGCAAGCTATGGAATGGTTCTCAAGTCTACCTATTGGAATAAAAACTTTTGAAGAATTAATCCAACTATTCCTACAACAATATTCCTATAACATTCACCATCCAGTCACTATGATAGAGCTTTGCAATACCAAACAAAAAACAAGAGAACCCTTCCTCACTTTTCTCCAATGATGGAGAAAGATGTTCTCTAGATATTCACGAACAATTCCAGATTTTGAGAAAATGGATATCTTTGCTAACAACTTAATCTTTGAATTGAAATACAGTGTCCAGATGCAAGTACATCCTTCATTCAATAAAATGGTAGATAATTCTCTCATAATGGAAGATGTGCTTATAAAAAAGGGAGATATATCACTTTGGAAAGAAATGTCACAAAGTTCTAGCTCTAAAGAAAAGAACAAATACTGGAAGTACGACAAAGATAACACCAGAAATGTTGTTAATGATTGAGTGGTAAACAATGTTAAGGTAAAAACAAAATCCACCATATTTAACTTGGCTAGTGGCACACAAGCACTCAAGACAACTGAAACTGCAACAAAAAATCCTCTGAAGAAAGCAAGAGAATGGTTTAAAGAGAAACCTTGGCTTTCAAATCCTAAACGTGAGTTTACTCCTCTAGATGAATCATATGAATCATCTTTTAAAAATTTATTGGCAAATGATCTGATAATATTTCCAGACAATTCTAGACCATATGATCCAGAATTTAAACCCAAATGGTGGAGAGAAAATGAATATTGTGACTACCATCAGAATAAAGGACATAACATAAACAACTGCATAAAACTCTGACATGAAATTCAAGATCTCATCGATGCTGGAAAAATCGTTGTTGGAAATCATGCGACTAATGTTGATCATAAGGCCTTTAAAGATCCCTTACCGACTTATGAACAAGGAGATTCCTCAAAATCCAAGGGAGGTGCTAGAGTCAATTATACCTAAACTAACAATGACAACGTGATCAACATGATTGAATCTTCCCAACCTAAATATTGCAATGTGATCTTAATCAAAGATAAACAAAATCAAGCACAAACTGCTAATGTTGTGACCCGTGCTTAAAAGAAGGTTACTCTCCAAGGAGCTAGTTCCTCAACTTTCGATCAAACAACATCAAACTTGCCAACTCCTCCAAATAGACAAATAGACACAATCACAACCAAATCAAAACAGATGGCTTCATCATCCTCTCCTGGTTATAGTATAGTCGAACAATTGAAAAGAACTAACACTCAAATCTCCATTTTGGAACTGCTTAAGATCTCTTTTGCTCATAGAGAGATCCTGGACAAGGCTTTGCTCACCACTAGTGTCCCTAAAGATTTAGATGTAGATCAATTTCAATCTATGGTGGGTCACCTGACTTCACCTCATTACCTCACTTTCTCTGAAGAAGATGATAACTCACTAAGTCACCCGCATAACCAGCCATTACACATTGAAGCTATGATCCATAAACACCGAGTTAAATGTGTTTTGATAGATGGATGTGCTGGGTTGAATATTTGTACTTATGATCTATTGACACAACTAGGATTTTATGAAAATGTTATTGATCCAACAAAGAAAATAACAATCAAAGCTTATGAAGAAGAAAGAACCTCTAAAGGTCTGGTACTATTACCAATCAAGGTAGGACCTAGAGAAAGAGATGTCATTTTTCAGGTCCTTGACCTTCCTCTTTCATACAAGATCTTACTGGGTAGGCCATGGATTCATGAAATGAAAGCAATACCATCTATGTATCATCAGTGCTTGAAATTTCCTTATAATGGAGTTGAAGTCAGTATTCTAGCTGATACAAGCTATACCTGCAATGCATTAATGCAGAGTGTTGATGCTTTTGTTCCTCATAATAGAGAAACCTCTACAGCTGAAAGTTTGGAATCTTTACTGAAAGATCTAGAGAAGAAATTGAAAATCACAAAGACCGGCATGGATGGCTACAAGATAGAGCTTGTACTCTCACTAATTTATCTTCCTCCATCACCAAGATAGTCGGGAAAACCATGAGAGGTTATGAAGCCACAAATTTCAACTCCAAAAGTCATTTATGATGGTCTCTTTATATAGTCCTCTACTTCCCTTGCAGATGAAATAGAAGAGGATGCTGCTCTCAAATGGCTTTTCAAAGAAGATAGCGCAAACAAAGAAATACGACATTGTGAGGTTTCCCGACACAATATGGTCCAGGCTATAAGACGCTTCAACGCATGGGATATTCAGGTACTGGTCCTCTAGAAAAGCATCAGGAAGGTATTGTTGAACCTATTTACTTACAAAATAAGTCTGTAAATGATAAAGCTAGATTGGGATACGATCCAAGAAATTCATCATATCAGAAATGTACTCCTCACTATCAACCTAAGTGGAGGAAAAAGGTATTACCTTCAACACCACAAGAAATTAATACTCAACAAACTCAGGACGAGTGTGATGATGAACAAGAAGAATTGCCAACCCAGAGACAGGAAGTAGGCGGTAATCAAGTTCCGATCGTATCAGCTATAACACTACAGGAAGTAGAAATCCAAGAGGATATAAGAGAAGAAGTATATAAAATCAGAGAATTGTTTACACCACTAAACATTCCGGTCACATATACTGGCAGACAACAAGTAGAGGATTCATAAACTGATTCTAATGAGTATGAATGGGGTCCAGACCATCTTTAAGATACATCTACTACAGGAACCCCCAAATAATCCAGTGATATCGTAGATGATGTACAAGAGATGATGCACTTAAAAATGCAAAAGGAAATAGAAGAAATCAGACTAAAAAGACAAGAAGACTATGAACAATAGCTGGAGGAAGAAAGGAAACAAGAAATTCCTTCACCTACTAACTCTCCCACTAATGAGATAGGACAAATCAGGTATGGAACTACGAAAGAAGAATTAGAAGCTATAGAAGTAGGACCAGTCATTAGTCCAGAGGAAGCTGAATGGAACGGATGACAAGGATTAACAAAACCATCAAGGTTATGTCCACAAGTGTGTCAAATACGAGTGATCAATGAACCAAATCACAAAGGAACTTGCAACATCTAGGTATTGATACTATATAAACTTTTACTAAACCACTTGAAGATGAGTCAAAAACTTCATCTTATGACTTTGATAACTCAAATAGAAGCTCTACTTATAACAACAACTATTCAACAGGGTATGTGCACCAAGTTGTGGTACCAAAAGGGGGTCTTAAGATGCCACTTTTTTTTTTTCTGAAATCAGCAAAGTCTGAACTTCAATGACAAATTGAAGATAGTTAAACTCCAAATTTGAAGATGCAACACGAACAAGAGTCAGAGTGCTTCGAGTCTACTTTCTAAACTACTAATTTTTTTTGAAAATGGTGGAGATTAAGGGCTTCAAAAAGGGGGGCCACAAAAAGAGGTCCTATTTTTATGCAAAAAACATAACATAGCGTTTGTTATGGCCCCCCTAAAATGTTAACTTTTTTTTTGAATTTTTAAAATTGCTTTAATGAGAAATTAGCTAACACCTTGAAGTTTATGCCAGAATTTTCAGCTAATTTTTTAATGAGTATATGATTTTTTACTAATTTTCGAAGTGGACACATCCTGAAAAACAAAAATTTGAGCATGCTCTCCCCTAAAATCATTGAAAACAAATAAAAAATCAAAACCTTTTTTTCTTAAATTGTGTAGAATGGAGTCTAGTTTCTAAAAATATAATTTTTTTCAAAATCTGATGAACGTGTAAAAATCTAGACCCAAAATAGTGCATGTTGGTTTTTGACAAAAAATGGACACACTAACAAAAGAAATTATAGATGAAAGACTTAACGAAATCAAAATTTGAAATAAATTACATTTTTGGATAGCTAAGAGGGAGCTCAAGCTTAGCACAGTATTTTTTTTAACTTCATTGAAACACGTACGAACCTGACGGAGAGCATGACCAAAAATATGTCAAAATTTTCAATGTTCTGACAAAAACACATCTCTAGCCTGAAATGGTAATCCAAACCTTTGGGTTGGATTCCCAAGGCAAATCCAAACCATAGGTTTTGTGTTTCCTAAAGCGGGACATTTGGCACTCGCCAAATATGGTGAGCGCCCTATTTGGCGTGCACCAAATATGATGCTCACCCTATTTGGCATGCGCCAAATGTGATGAATGGATATTCCATTTGGCGTGCGCCAAATGTGGTCCATATTCCATATTTGGCGCACGCCAAATGTGAATGAAGAGGGAGATAGCTCGAGGGATAGCAGAATAAGGGAATTGTGAGAGCTAGAAAGGGGAGGGACAAAGAAGAGTATGTATCTATAAGAATGAAGAGCCCGAGAAGAGGTAAGGGGAGAGAGAGAATATGAGATCTAGTTCATAGAGAGAGATGGAACTACGAGGGAAGGGAGATAAAGAAGGGAGAGGTGAGATGGGGGTTTCTATGTACATATTTGGCACTCTCCCTATTTGGCGCGCGCCAAATGTGGAATAGATACAAACTCTTCTTTGTCCCTCCCCTCTCTAGCTCTCACAATTCACTTATTCTCCTATCCCTCAACCTATCTCCCTCTTCATCCTTACACCCATCTAATTCCCTCTCTCACCTCTTTCCCTCAGTTTTTTCCTCACTCCCTCCTCTCTCTAGGTCCTAAGGGGTCATAGGACACCATATGACCCCTTAGGACACAAAATGACCCCTAACGAAACCTAAGGGGTCATATGGTGTCCTATGGGGTCATAGGACACCATATGACCTCTTAGGTTACCATAGGACCCATAATGACACCATATTTTGTCCTAAGTGGTCATAGGACACCATATGACCCCTTAGGACACCATAGGACACATAACGGCACCATATGGTGTCTTAATGGGTCATAGGACACCATATGACCCCTTAGGACACCATACGACCCATAACAACACCATATTGTGTCCTAAAGGGTCATATGGTGTCCTAAAGGGTCATAGGAAACCATATGACCCCTTACGACACTATACGACCCATAACGACACCCTATTGTGTCCTAAGGGGTCATATGGTGTCCTAAGGGGTCATAGGACACCATATGACCCCTTACGACACCATACGACCCATAACGACACCATATTGTGTCCTAGGGGGTCATATGGTGTCCTAAGGGGTCATAAGACACCATATGACCCCTTAGGACACCATACGACCCATAACAACACCCTATTGTGTCCTAGGGGGTCATATGGTGTCCTAAGGGGTCATAGGACATCATATGACCCCTTACAACACCATATGACCCATAACGACACCTAAGGGGTCATATGGTGTCCTATGGCCCCATAGGACACCAGATGACCCCTTAGGTGTCCATACGACCCATAACGACACCATATTGTGTCCTAAGGGGTCATATGGTGTCCTAAGGGATCATAGGACACCATATGACCCCTTAGGACACCATACGACCCATAACGACACCATATTGTGTCCTAAGGGGTCATATGGTGTCTTAAGGGGTCATAAGACACCATATGACCCCTTAGGACACCATACGACCCATAACGACACCCTATTGTGTCCTAGGGGGTCATATGGTGTCCTAAGGGGTCATATGGTGTCCTATGACCGATGACTGTTTTGAACATTTTACTGATTGTCGGTGAATGTTGCTGGATCTCCAAAGTACATGTATTTAGCAAGTGTTGACATCAATGACAAAACCATACCAAAATACCAACAGTCATAACGGGTTGTATGGTGTCCCAAGACACCACATGACCCCTATGGACACCATAGGACCCCTTAAGACACCAAATTGTGTTATTAGGGGTCATATTATGTCATAAGGGGTCATATGGTGTCCCATGAACCCTTATGACCTCTTAGGACACCATATGACCCCTAATGACACCATATTGGGTCGCTTGGGGTCATATTGTGTCTTACGACCCCTTAGGACAACATATGACCCATAACGACACAATTTGGTGTCTTAAGGGGTCATATGGTGTCCTAAGGGGTCGTAGGACACCATATGACCCCTATGGACACCATAGGACCCCTTAAGATACCAAATTGTGTTGTTTGGGGTCATATGGTGTCCTAAGGGGTCATATGGTGTCCCATGAACCCTTATGACCTCTTAGGACACCATATGACCCCTAATGACACCATATTGGGTCGCTTTGGGTCATATTGTGTCCTACGACCCCTTAGGACACCATATGACCCATAACGACACTCTATTGTGTCCTAGGGGGTCATATGGTGTCCTAAGGGGTCATAGGACACCATATGACCCCTTACAACACCATACAACCGATAACGACACCTAAGGAGTCATATGGTGTCCTATGGCCCCATAGGACATCATATGACCCCTTAGGTGTCCATACGACCCATAACAACACCATATTGTGTCCTAAGGGGTCATATGGTGTCCTAAGGGGTCATAGGACACCATATGACCCCTTAGGACACCATACGACCCATAGCAACCCATAACGACACCGTATTGTGTCCTAAGGGGTGATATGGTGTCATAAGGGGTCATAAGACACCATATGACCCTTAGGACACCATACGACCCATAACGACACCCTATTGTGTCCTAAGGGGTCATAAGACACCATATGACCCCTTAGGACACCATACGACCCATAACGACACCCTATTGTGTCCTAGGGGGTCATATGGTGTCCTAAGGGGTTATAGGACACCATATGACCCCTTACGACACCATATGACCCATAATGAGAGCTAAGGGGTCATATGGTGTCCTATGGCCCCATAGGACACCATATGACCCCTTAGGTGTCCATACGACCCATAACGACACCATATTGTGTCCTAAGGGGTCATATGGTGTCCTAAGGGGTCATAAGACACCATATGACCCCTTAGGACACCATACGACCCATAACGACACCCTATTGTGTCCTAGGGGGTCATATGGTGTCCTAAGGTGTCATAGGACACCATATGACCCCTTATGATACCATACGACCCATAATGACACCTAAGGGGTCATATGGTGTCCTATGGCCCCATAGGACATCTTATGACCCTTTAGGTGTCCATACAACCCATAACAACACCATATTATGTCTTAAGGGGTCATATGGTGTCCTAAGGGGTCATAGGACACCATATGACCCCTTAGGACACCATACGACCCATAACAACACCGTATTGTGTCCTAAGGGGTCATATGGTGTCATAAGGGGTCATAAGACACCATATGACCCCTTAGGACACCATACGACCCATAACGACACCCTATTGTGTCCTAGGGGATCATATGGTGTCAGGGTCATAAGACACCATATGACCCCTTAGGACACCATACGACCCATAACAACACCCTATTGTGTCCTAGGGGGTCATATGGTGTCCTAAGGTGTCATAGGACACCATATGACCCCTTACGACACCATACGACCCATAACAACACCTAAGGGGTCATATGGTGTCCTATGGCCCCATAGGACACCATATGACCCCTTAGGTGTCCATACAACCCATAACGACACCATATTGTGTCCTAAGGGGTCATATGGTGTCCTAAGGGGTCATAGGACACCATATGACCCCTTAGGACACCATACGACCCATAACGACACCGTATTATGTCCTAAGGGGTCATATGGTGTCCTAAGGGGTCATAAGACACCATATGACCCCTTAGGACACCATACGACCCCTAACGACACCCTATTGTGTCCTAGGGGGTCATATGGTGTCCTAAAGGGTCATAGGACACCATATGACCCCTTACAACACCATACGACCCATAACGACACCTAAGGGGTCATATGGTGTCCTATGGCCCCATAGGACATCATATGACCCCTTAGGTGTCCATACGACCCATAACAACACCATATTATGTCCAAAGGGGTCATATGGTGTCCTAAGACACTATATTATGTCCTAAAGAGTCATATTGTTTAATTTTATGGTTGTGGCTATCAAACTATAGGGTATAGAGTAGAAATTTATCAAAGGTTAAAAAATTTCAATGGAAGTCATTTGGCACTAGCCAAATGAGCTGCACCAAAAAAAGGTTATAGAGTATAGAGTAGAAATTTATCAAAGGTAAAAAATTTCAATGGAAGTCATTTGGTGCTAGCCAAATGAGCTGCACTAAAAAACGGTTATATGGGACCCTTGACCCGTGATCCAAGCCCACATTCTCTCTTTTTGTCTTCTTTCTGTGCATGATCAAACAAAAAAATGCTTTTTGCATGGTGTTGACATTTTATGCAAGGTTATTTTATACATTCCATTAGCTCTCCACCACCTTTTTTTTCATTTGGCAATGTCAAAGAGGAAGAACATAGTTTTTTTATCAAATTTGAATAATTGAGGTAATATTTTCTTGTTTTTAGAATTCAAATACTTATTAAGTGTTATTTTGTTTAAATGTTATAATAAAAGTGTGAGTCAAAATTGATTATAATCCTATTAGATTTAACAATGCATTTGAAGGAAGTTGCATAAGAAAATTAATTGTTTAGTGGTTTAAAACAAAATTTGCAATTTCATACATCCTTTTTAAGATCTTATGAAATAATTTAGAAAAGGAATACATGAAATAATTTCAATTTCATATATCCATTTTAACATATGCAGCATCATCATCATGTCGAGGAAACAACCAAAAAATGTAACACCGGAAGAGCGTGAAGCTAAGAATGCAAAAAAAGAGAAGGAATGAAGCAACTTCGTGAACAAAGGAAATTGAATACCATAGAAGAAGAGGTGTCAATTGAAGAGGTGCCAATTGAAGAGGAACGTGAAATATCCATCCAATCTAAGAGAGAGACAAAATTGGCCACACAAAGGCAACGAATGCAAAACCTTCGTGCAATGAGACAATTGAATCCTAAGGTTGAGAGCATGTCTACAACAATTCAAGTTGAAGGCACCCCATCTCTTACATCTCAAGTTGAAGGCACACCATCTCTTATTGGCACACCGTTGGTGTCTACAACATCTCATATTGAATGCAATCCCTCTATGACATTTGATGTTGCAAGTACTTCATGACTGACATCAAGTATTGGAGCTACACCATCTTGTACACCTCAATTTCAAGGTATGTCATCATTTTCATCTCCGCTTGAAGGTATGCCACCTATCCCTAATGTTGTTGACATTCCTAATCTTGAGATAACTCAAATTTTGAGAACACCTCCTAGAGTTTTGCATAGAAAGCCTAAGTATTTGATTGATATTGATGTTAATGTTTTGAAACCAATGGTTGACAAGTTTCCAAAGCGTACTTGTCAAAGACATGCTAACCGGATATGGAAAATATTTTTTGAGCCATTAAATGAGACAGGAAGATGTCAACTATTTGTTGAAATGATGAGAAATCTGAAATTTAGGCCTATAATGAAGATTCTTGGGCTAAGAACATCGATTGAATCAAGCGACAAATCTATTGTGAAGAATCTGATGAATGCATATGATACTGTTGGTTCTAACTCACGCACAAAAGATAGTAATGCCACACGACATGTCATTACATCAACAATTGTAAGCACTCAAACTAAGAAAGCTCGCCTCCTTAGAAAGACAAGTAAACAATTGAAGATAAGTAGACAAACTCTAATGAGAGCTTTGGGAAGGCAACAAAGAGCAGAGGATCCATATAACAATGAGTTATGAGCATTTTCCGGTAGATTACCATGGAAAGATAAAGCAATTGTTGAAGCCTTGAGATCCCTAATTGAAGATTTTTGGAAGAATAATACGAGGGTCTCTCCAAATAAAAGAGATGTTGTAAGAAGGAGGATTGGTAGTAAAATCCGTGATCCACATCTGAAACATTTTTTGGATATGACTCAAACACAATTTTTTGCCAAGTTTCAACGTATGTATCCTCAAATAAAAATTAGTCAAAGGTTATTTGAAATGGTAAAGCCTTTTTATGTCAAAATAAATCACACACGCACAACTTGTTGTTGTAGAGTACATATTGAATTTTCTAACCATTATGATGTTTATCAACGCATATGTATAGATTTGCATTCTAACAATGTTTTGCAGGAATGCAACATAAATGGTCCACCGGAATCTTCAAGGGAATTCATATCTAGCATGGTCAAGTATATTACAATAAGTGTTTCTTGGATGGCACATGTGTTGATTGTGGTGGATTGCAACATTTACAAATTTGTCAACATATGGATATTGGACAAGAAATTGGTAATGAATTAGTAGAATTTGGAAAATATAAGACAGTGGCCTGCATGCTAAAAGATGGAAAAGAAGCAAAAAGGTGTGAATTGGTTAGTGAGAAGATTCCAATGTATCAATTTATGGGCATCTTTCATGAGAATATAGTGTATGTGTATGCAAGGCATAACCATCAAGCTCATTGGTTGGACTCACAATTTAAGCTATGCAAGGACACATTTCCACTTCATACAATCGTTTCAATTGTTGACTTTGCAGAGAACTACACACTACAACCACAGAATGAGGTGCAATCACAATATTACAACTCCACACAAGTTGCCATATTTGTGCATATAGCATTCATTCATGCACATGATAGTATGGAAGAGGATAGGAAGATATTGAGGGAGTATCATTTTTGCATCAGTGATGATCGCTCACACTCTACAGAGTTTGTGCAAGGTTGTTTTCATATATTATACGATGATTTGGCTAGCTGAGGCATATCATTCTATCAACATATCATATGGTCAGATAATTGTTCATCACAATTTAAGAACTCTCGGATGTTTTATTGGCTAAGTAGGATGCATAAGTTGACTGCTATTCAACATATGTGGAATTTCTCTAAGGCTGGGCATGGAAAAGCGGAGCATGATGGTGCAGGAGCATGTATTAAAAGAGCTTTAGCATGAGAAGAGTTAAAGTACAAAGGGAATGCAAACTTGAAAGATGCAAAATCAATTGTTCAATGGTGCAATGGTACAATTGGTCCAGGTAATCAAGGTAAGTCTTTAGTTCGCAGATTTTTTTGATTGGTAGATGATACTAACATTGCAAAATTAGAAGATTGTTGTACATTGACAGGATCGAGTGAGCTACACTCTTTCAAAAGCTCTAATGCAGGTTCATGGACTATCCATATGTGGCAGATGGCATGTTATTGTTCTTCATGTAGAGATGGTGTCTATAATGACTGTGAGTCAAAGGAGTGGGTGGACGAATGGTGTATGAGACCTCTAATCCCACTTGAGACATACCAACCTCCGAGTGCACTACAACTCACACAGATGGAAGCATCAATTGACTTTGACCATGTGTCAGATTTAGTCCAACCAAGTAAATTATCCACATTCAATTTTTGTACTTTAATATTTTACCTTAGTTGTTTGCTAAATTCTTCTCACTTTATCATTGTAGGGCATGTTTATGCAGTAATTGCAGCTGAAGACAATGAAGAAGGAACATATTATTACCTGTGTCATTGTGTGGATGCAAAAAAGAAATTGGATCACCATGTGGTAGATGGAGAAAATATTGAGTACCCCACAGGATCAGTAGTTGTTACTGGTACATGGCTTAGAAGGTACCCAGTGAAGAAGTCTAACTTGTGGTTGTTCAAGGACTTCGAGACACATAGGAAGATTCTTCATTATTCTAACCTTGTTGTAGCTTCAAATGTTTATTTGATCAGATATGGGGGTAGACCACTAAATAAGAACCTATGGAAGGTTCGTGAGTCTGACCATGAGGCCATACTAGACACGATAAAGAGTAGAGAAGATCCAGATGGTTCATTGGATTAAATGTAAATGTAAAAAATTGTAATATCAATCTTATTTGGATATATGTACATGACTTGTATTTTTGACTACTCGAGGCATTGTAATATAAAAAATTATGTTTTTGTCTTGTTTTGTGTGATTTTATGTAAATAATGTCATTTTGGACCATTAGAGATCACATGGGATCATTTTGTGAAGTATACCCTGTTAATATGGTAAAAGACGAAAATAATGCTCATTTGTTGTCAATCACTCAAAGTGTGAAAAATTATCAAAATTCGGCATGGTTTTTCTCGATGTTAGTGACATGTAAGAACGATCCATCTAATCCTACGAGGTTGTGTTATGGCACTCTAAAAAAGCCTCTCTTAGTTTGGGTAGACTCGGATCCAGTTGCTCATGGCGACTCTTTCTCGGTCGTGACAAAAAGCGACAGATGAGTTCAATGAAAAGTTGCACAATGCCACATCTTTCAATCCGCTCGTCACGACACCAAACCGTCAGCTTGTACATGTCGGGGTGGCCAGGTTTATGCTAGGAATGCCTTCTTTTTGCTCTCCAACTCGCCCAATCATTGTGGGCCACACCCTAGCAGCCAAATCGTCCAAGTGCTCAAAATGCTCAAAGTTGTCAATATTCGGCATCGTGTTTCTCCGTGCCTGTTAATCATAAGAATAATTTATATGATCCTATAGGGTCATGTTATGGCACTCTAAAAAATCCTCTCTCGGTTTGGGTAGACTCGGATCCAGTTGCTCGTGGCGACTCTTTCTCGGTCGCGACAAAAAGCAATAGATGAGTTCAATGAAAAGTTGCACAATGCCCCATCTTTCAATCCGCTCATCGCGGCACCGAACCGTCAGCTTGTATGCATCAGGGTGGCTAGGTTTACACTATGAATGCCTTCTTTTTGTTCTCCAACTTGCCCGATCATTGCGGGCCACACCCTAGCAGCCAAATCGCCCAAGTGCTCAAATTACTCAAAGTTGTCAATATTCGGCATCCCGTTTCTCCGTGACCGTTAATCATAAGAACAATCCATCTAAACCTACGAGGTCATGTTATGGCACTGTAAAAAAGCCTCTCTCGGTTTGGGTAGACTCAGATCTAGTTGCTTGTGGTGACTCTTTCTCGGTCGCGACAAAAAGCGTCAAATGAGTTCAATGAAAAGTTGCACAATGTCCCATCTTTCAATCCGCTCATTGCGGCACCAAACCGTCAGCTCATACGCATCAAGGTGGTCGGTTTTATGCTAGGAATGCCTTCTTTTTTCTCTCCAACTTGCCCGATCATTGCGGGCCACACCCTAGCAGCCAAATCCTCCAAGTGCTCAAAATGCTCAAAGTTGTCAATATTCGGCATCACGTTTCTCTGTACCCATTAATCATAAGAACAATCTATCTAATCCTACGGGGTCATGTTATGGTACTCTAAAAAAGCCTCTCTCAGTTTGGGTAGACTCGGATCCAGTTGCTCGTGGTGACTCTTTCTCGGTCGCGATAAAAAGCGACAGATGAGTTCAATGAAAAGTTGCACAATGCCCCATCTTTCAATCCGCTCATCGCGGCACCGAACCATCAGCTCGTACACATCGGGGTGGCTGGGTTTATGCAAGGAATTCCTTCTTTTTTCTCTCCAACTTGCCCGATCGTTGCGGGCCACACCCTAGCACCCAAATTGCCCAAGTGCTCAGATTGCTCAAAGTTGTCAATATTCGGCAGTGCGTTTCTCCGTGCCCGTTAATCATAAGAATGATCTATCTAATCCTACAAGGTCATGTTATGGCACTGTAAAAAAGCCTCTCTCGGTTTGGGTAGACTCAGATCCAGTTGCTCGTGGTGACTCTTTCTCGGTCGCGACAAAAAGCGTCAAATGAGTTCAATGAAAAGTTGCACAATGCCCCATCTTTCAATCTGCTCGTCGCGGCACCGAACCGTCAGCTCGTACGTGTCAAGGTGGCTAGTTTTACACTAGAATGCCTTCTTTTTTCTCTCCAACTTGCCCAATCATTGCGGGCCACACCCTAGCAGCCAAATCGCCCAAGTGCTCAAAATGCTCAAAGTTGTCAATATTTGGCATCACGTTTCTCCGTGCCCGTTAATCATAAGAATGATCCATCTAATCCTATGGGGTCATGTTATGGCACTCTAAAAAAGCCTCTCTCGGTTTGGGTATAATCAGATCCAGTTGCTCGTGGCGACTCTTTCTCGGTCGCGACAAAAAGCGACAGATGAGTTCAATGAAAAGTTGCACAATGCCCCATTTTTCAATCCGCTTGTCGTGGCACCGAACCGTCAGCTTGTACACATCGGGGTGGCCGGTTTTACACTTGAAATGCCTTCTTTTTTCTCTCCAACTCACCCAATCATTGCGGGCCACACCCTAGCAGCCAAATCGCCCAAGTGCTCAAATTGCTCAAAGTTGTCAATATTCGGCATCACGTTTCTCCGTGCCCGTTAATCATAAGAACAATCCATCTAATCCTATGGGGTTGTGTTATGGCACTCTAAAAAATCCTCTCTCGGTTTGGGTAGACTCGGATCCAATTGCTCGTGGCGACTCTTTCTCGGTCGCGAAAAAAAGCATCAAATGAGTTCAATGAAAAGTTGCACAATGTCCCATCTTTCAATCCGCTCGTTGTGGCACCGAACCGTTAGCTCGTACGTGTCAGGGTGGCTGGTTTTATGCTAGTAATGCCTTCTTTTTTCTCTCCAACTCACCCGATCATTGCGGGCCACACCCTAGCAGCCAAATCGCCCAAGTGCTCAAAATGCTCAAAGTTGTCAATATTCGGCATCGCGTTTCTCCGTGCCCGTTAATCATAAGAAAAATCCGTCTAATCCTACGGGGTCATGTTATGACACTCTAAAAAATCCTCTCTTGGTTTGGGTAGACTCAGATCCAGTTGCTCATGGCAACTCTTTCTTGGTCACGACAAAAACCGACAGATGAGTTCAATGAAAAGTTGCACAATGCCCCATCTTTCAATCCACTCGTCGCGGCACCGAACCATCAACTCGTATGCATCGGGGTGGCTGGGTTTATGCTAGGAATGCCTTCTTTTTTCTCTCCAACTCGCTTGATCGTTGCGGGCCACACCCTAGCAGCCAAATCGCCCAAGTGCTCAAATTGTTCAAAGTTGTCAATATTCGGCATTGCGTTTCTCTGTGCCCGTTAATCATAAGAATGATTTGTCTAATCCTACAAGGTCATGTTATGGCACTATAAAAAATCCTCTCTCGGTTTGGGTAGACTCGGATCCAGGTGCTCATGGCGACTCTTTCTCGGTTGCGAAAAAAAGCGTCAGATGAGTTCAATGAAAAGTTGCACAATGCCCCATCTTTCAATCCGCTCGTCGCAGCACTGAACCATCAGCTCGTGCATGTCAAGGTGGCTAGGTTTACGCTAGGAATGCCTTCTTTTTTCTCTCCAACTCGCCTAATCGTTGCGGGCCACACCCTAGCAGCCAAATCGCCCAAGTGCTCAAAATGCTGAAAGTTGTCAATATTTGGCATCACGTTTCTCCGTGCCCATTAATCATAAGAATGATCCAT